>NC_090190.1:16280464-16580464 GCF_024679245.1 Pseudorasbora parva
CCACAATAAGAAGGTACGAATGTTCTGCTTGTGTCCTTTTCTGGTACCTCATTGAAGTCAGCAAAATCCTGTGATGGACCTCTTTGTAAAATATGCACCACCTTTCTGTAGAGAGCTGACTGCTCTCCAAAAATACATTCCAGCTGGCGTAGAAAGCGTCTGCTGCGCTCAAACGCCTGCTGTTCCGCCAGCTAAAGTGACACATTAAGAACAGCATCACATTTGTACCATGAAACTTTATGATAGTGTGATATATATGTGCATGCATATGAAAGTATTGTTAATTCTCCTCTACCAGGCCGCATTCTCTGGCTTGATCTGGATGCAGGAAAGCAGCAAAATCTTGAAGCAGTTCAGGCCAGTCGTTCAGCACAGGCTTGAGTCTCGTCAGCAGCTCTACTGATGTGTGACTTTCTGGATTTTTCTCAAACTCAGACAGAACACACAGGAACTCGTCCACCTTCCCAGGCACCATCTGCAGCACCTCATACACCTGGAGACACACAGGCAGTTCTAGGACATTTCAGACTGAATATGGACCTGTAAAATCTGACAGGCAAAAATGCTATGCGATTAAAATGTGTGTACATGTAAATATTATACAGGCCCATCTAAATATTACGTACCTTCTCCAGGTAAGCTTGGGCAAAGGCAACATCTTTAGCGTCTCTGTAGGGATCATCATCAGGTGCATCAAAAGGGGTTTCCACAGCCGTCTCCTCAGTGCGGGTACCATGGGCATCTTGTGAGTGTCACATTTATTCAGTTTAGAATAACAGGAACATTTGCACATCAATTAGCATTTCTGTAAATGGTCCCACGGTTACTATTAACACTATTATTTCAGCTACAGAATGTGCTGAATTCACAATAACATCTTGTTACTGGTCTACTCCTATTTAATGACTGCACTGACCTGAAGGTTGATGGTTTGATTTAACAGCATCGGGTATTCCTTCCTTTGCGGATCTCGTCTTTGTGGCCAGATGTGAAAATGTATCCATGGTTTCCTGGTGTTTACAATGAAAAGGTAACGCCTATTTTTAGAATTTATAAGTTTTTGCAATGTAATATTTTATGACAAAGAAAAACATTCTTATTATTACTATTTTATTTATGTGCCGACATTTTACTATTTTGGTGATTACTATCAGATATGATGCTTAAAAGTTTTAATATAAAACAAAATACATAATATAATAGAGAGAGAGAGAGCTTTGTGAGATTTACAAAATTAGTATTCAGTGCAATATCATGAAAAAAAAGCAAAAATGATCTGACCTGAAGTTTATTGTTAGCTCCACCTGTTTCCTCCTCCCTAGTCTGCCTACTGCTTACATGTCTTTCTTTTGCTTTCTGCTCCTCTACTTTCTCTCCCCTGCCCAAAACCATCTCCATGTCAGCATCTTCCCCGTCGATGCTGGGCGTTGGGCTCCCAGAGGATTCAGAGAGTGTGAGAAACGGCTCTCTCGAATCCTTCTCACCACACTCTTCTACCTCATTCTCAACTCCATCATCATTATTCAGCTCTTCTTCTGCTAATGCAGTTTCTTGTAAGCACTCATTAGGAGTATCTTGAATGGAGGACATTTGTGGTGGCGCTCCTTGTGGCCTATCAGCCCTTTGGTAATTGTCTGGAGTTCTCTGTTGCTTTCTGGGTTTGACCTCTGTGCTATTCGGAGATGATGAGTGTTTTAAGGTTTGATGGCCAAAGCTACTGCTTGCAAACACATAGCCTGGAGGAAGGAGAAGAAACCGATTGAGAGGTTTTTGACATACTTGAGCTGGACCACTAGAGTCCCTCTGTATAAGTTTAAGCAGTGTGCCACAATGTTGATTAATTCCACAGCGCTGATCTTTAGCCAATGGAGTGTTCATCTTCATGATGGGGGTGGGAACTATTACAGTGTTGGGTACTGGAGGCGGTTGAAGAGTAATGATGAGGTTTGACCCTCTTGGAGTGGCTGGTTCAATGTTAGAGGCAACTAATTGCGCAGCTTGGTTTACAGTTATATGCCCTGAAGGACAGGAACTCAGCTCTGGTTTCATAGCAGCAGGTAAAGTGATGATTACGCCCCCCTGGGTTGCACCAACTTGAGCTCTCATTGGTGTTTCTAAAGCATTTTTCACAGGAACAGCCCTTGTAGAGATCAGTTCTGGTGCGACCGGAGCGATCGGTAAAGTGACAACTGCACCATCTTGTTTTCGTCCCACAGGAGACACGTTTGACACACTGGAAAGTATGACTGCTCTTTCTACAGGCCCATTCATAGCTGCATTTCCAGGCAAGCATGGATTCGGATTTGGCCTCAGAACCGGTGCAAGAATAGTAGGGTGGGAAAGTGATGGACTTGAAACTGTAACAGCTTTTGGTAAAAGTTTTGGAAACTGGTTGAGAACCACCTCTAGCTCCTCAGCTAATGGGGGAGGTTTTAAAGGCGTGATGGATTTAGAAGTTTTCTTTTTTTTCTTTTTGCAGAGACTCTGAGGTGAAGGTACAAGTGTCTTAGCAAGGTCCTCAGGAAGGCTGGGAGGGTAACATGTGCCAGGAGAGAAGCTATAGTCTGGTCCAGGACATGGAGACTCAGTAGTCTGTGAGCTTCCAGATGGTTGGTTAAATATTCTGACATGCTCATAAATACACTTAAGGTTTTTCTACAGGAGAGAAAGTTTACAAATTACATGTAAATCACATTTTCACCACTTGGTAGATACAGAAATTGAAGAACATAAGAATTATAGGCAGTTATACCAAGAGCCAATCAGGCATGACACTCTTTTCTCTCTCCACTGGGGGGCGCTGGTCACAAGGACTCACCCTCTGACAGGCCAAGGGCATGGAGAGGCATTTCCCCGCCAAAAAGTATGCCTGAAAAATGTGAAGAAAAAAACCTAATGCTGGTACAGTCATATTCCATTGTGGGTGAAATATTTACCCATTGAGATTTTGCAAAGGGTCACGGATTCACTTGCTGCGTCCCAATTCCCAGTTCTCTTTTTGTGAAGGAAAAGTACATACTTTTGAGTGTGTAGCAGAAGAGCATACAAGGTTTTGGGACATGCTACTTCATCATCTTTAAAGGATGCACTGTTGCATAGTACATGCATCCTGCCACTGTTTAAACTGCCCAGTCAATCATCTTGCCACAGTTAAAATCCTCCACATTCAATTTAATTTAATTTCCTACAGTATCAGAAAGAATTGTAGTCGCACTTTGATCTGCCATTCGTGAGTCTTTAATGCTCTAGAGACTCTCCTCATGTGTTTGCAATTTAAATATAATGATGCATTTAAAAGTTAATGACCAAATGTATCATTTATCAATTTCACAATGCTGCTGCAGGTGAAATATAACGTGGGTAACACTGAATAAATATCTTTAAGTCAGGTTAAATACTGATAATTAAACACTTAGGCCCCTTAATCTAAACCTCTCTACTTAACCGTCGACTCCCACATCCGTCATGTTTGTAGTTTTTTTAACACTTTTTATCTGCGTTTGTATTTCTAATCGAATCCTCATCCAACTCACAATGGGTTGTGGGCAATATCAGCCGTTGGAGTGCTCGTCAAAATGAACTTCGACCGGAAATAGTAGGCCATCCGGGTATCTTTGGAATACTCTTTTCAATATACTATGATTTGGGCCATACTAATTCTATTTTCGAATACTATTTAGGATATATAATGAATTTGAATTGCATATACATATACTAATGTTTACAATTGGATACACTTCTGTGTGTGTGTCTGATCAGTGTAAAATTCTATCTTGAAATGTGGTGACATATGTAATTGTGCAATAAATATGCATATTGCAAATAATGTATGTTTTACTTAAGTCAAACATTTTTGTTTTATACATGCACAGTATGTGTAGTAGTCATAGTCTGACCAATACATTCAAGTCCTGAAAAAAGTGAGCCTACATAAAAAGCATCATCATTTGAACTGCGGCACTGCTTAAAACAGACTCTGAAGAATGCTGAAGCACACCATCACAATGTCAGACTAATTCCTATATGTTCATTCACTCACCTTGATGACATTGGGAAAGGGCTTATGACATACATCACGGATGTGTAATTTCAAACTGACAAAGCTCCTAGTAGCAAGCAGATAGCGACAAGTCATCTGCAGTGGGTGTAGGGTACTTATTAAGTGCTTATGACCTAGAACAATAAGACTGATGACAGAGAGATCATCAGTAAACAGTGTTGACTGAATAACTTTTTAAAAAATGTATTAAGATTCAGGTTAATTTGTGAGTATAGTACCAATCTTCTGCTGAAGTAAACTGTCCTTTGAATCTAGAAGGGCGCAGCTGGATTGAAGGAAGCAGCTCTGGGTAGAGAAACACTGGTCGAGTCACCATCAACCAGGCCAAAAAAGCAGGAAACTTACATCCTACACAATTAAACATGCAAACAGAGATTAAAAAGATTAACGTTAGAAAGTTTCCATTTACAATTGGCAAACAAGTGTGAAACAGTGTGTTTTTGTTTCTCAATTACTACTACAACCAGACGGTGAGTACAAGTAAGACTTATTTAACTGTAGTTTAATGGCTTTCAGACATATATGTGAGAGTATACAAAAGCAACCAAATTTAGATAAATTACCAGGGAAACGTGGCCTCGGAACTGTAGGGTCCCTCTTGGGTGACTGATCTAGTTCCTCCAGTAGAGAAATAGCACCCTGAAGGTTGCAGGATCTGAAGATGCTGGTAAAGCCGTGCTTTGCCGGACTGCAAGTCTGCTCTCCACGCTGGGCAAACACCTGCAGCTCCAACTGAGCAAGCACAATAGAAAAGAGAGAAAATTATAGATGATAAACTGTATATCTGGGTATGTTTCTGAAATATGTGTGTACATCTCACCAAGAACTGTCTGCTTGTTGAAGCCTCTGTCTCCAGACCCTTGACTGAGCTGCTCAACATGTTCACCTGTGTGAGAAGCTGCACATGCTGCAGGACAAACAAAAAATCCAGTGAAAAACCCATGAATAAAAACTCCCAAATTTCTCCTTAAAGACATAAAGAATCATTTTAAAGAGTCAAAGGAGAAACTTTTAATCGTTTATTAGTTGCACTTAAAATTGACCAGATGAAAGCATCAATCTTTCTAGACCTGCTGGATCTGCTGCTGTAGCTGTAGCTTCTGAGCTGTGTTCAGGGTCAAGGATGTCATGCGGCTGGAAGGGCGTTGAGGGCAGGCTGGAGGTACAGACACTCCTTTACTCTTCAACAGAGCCTTCCTTTTCCTCACAGCCGCCAGCTGCTCCCGTACTGTACGATACCGCTGCTTCAAGACATCTGCTAACGGATCCTCATACCTTCACACAACAAACATTTCAACTCAAAATGCAATTGCATATCAGTTGTGTCATCTAAGTATATGATGAGGTGCTTGTGAAACTGAGGATGGACATACTGAATATTCTTCAGAATGCCAGGCAGCTCCTGCACAGGACTCTCCTCTTCCTCTTTTTCCTCATCTTCTTCATGTCCTTCTTCTTCCTGACCCCCTAAGTCATCCTGAAACTACAGTTAATGGAGAAAGAGTTTAGCACAGAAAACTAAAAACAGATGCATGTTATGTTTTATTTCTGGATTCTCTTTTAATAGATTATTACATCAAACGTAATAAATCAAAATGGATATCTAATCATTTGAATTTATAAAACTGTAACAATTGAATAGTTTAATAATTTTAATTATTATTCTAAGAATAATAGTGCCCTATGAATTGTTTTATTTTTTTTATAAATTCTGTTAGTGTCTGTTTTATGGATTCTGTTTTATGATTGAATTCAAATGTATTAAACATAAAAAATGAAACTAATAGTATAAAACTTACTAAATGCAACTACTAAATGCACAGCAATTTAATTATTTACATTTGAGTTACAATTATTTACATATTAAAATTGTCACACAGAATAAGCAGAATTTATATTTAAAAAGCATGGCGTTCACTAGTCCATATTAGTAATTTAATCAAGTTTATAGCCCTACTTTATAACAACAAATTTTGACACTTTCCATGTTATACAGTAAAAATCTATTTTTTAAGATTGGATTCTGCGATTCCGTCTGCGTTTTCCGTATTGTAGAAAACATTGGGCCTTTTCGATCAGGCAACTGATGATTAGTTTTGAAAACATCCTTGCACATCCACAGATGCACATCCTTAGTTATAAGAGTAATTCAAATCCTTACTGTGTCAAACAGTTCCTCCATCAAGTCATTCACTTCCTTTTCTGTGTAACAAAGGAAAGAAGGTGCTTAATATCAAACTAGCACAAATGATCTGCCAATCATTTCTCTCAAATTAACTTACTGGTGATGCGCACTGCCTTGTCATTCCTATAGTCTTCCACATCAGGCTCATCAATTTCAGCCAGAAAATTGTACTCGGGGTCATCTTCATCATCACCCTCCTCTGACAAAGGAGAATAGGAGCGTTTTTGAGAAACACATCTAAGAAAGCACATGCATGTTTAATATTAGGGCCTGTCCGTACCTTCATTCTCCATATCTGAAGTCATGAGGCCCTGCAGCCAATGCGTCCATTCTCTGTCCTCGGGGGCGGAGCCAAACTCATACATGTCTGGAGTGATGTCAGGAGCACGTAGCTCCGCCTCCAGCCGGTCCAGAGGGACGTCTCTCAGTGGTCGTTTGGATCGCGTTCGAAAAGAAATCAGGTTCTCCTCTCCATTTGCGCTACTGAGACTCTAATGCCAAATAGATAGAATTCCGTTTCACGAAATATTAAAAATAATTTAAAATGAGAACTTTCTATTCATCAAAGATTCAAGATTCAAAGATTCAAAATGTATCACGGTTTTCATAAAAATACTGAACTGTTTTCGAAAATTCATAATAATAAGAAATGTTTTGTTTTTCTGAGCAGCAAATCATCATATTAGAAATATTTCTAAAGGATCATGTGACACTGAAGACTGTAGTAATGATGCTGAAAATTCAGCTTTGCCATCACAGGAACAATTACATTTCAAAGTACTGTATATTAAAATATAAAAAATGTATTTAAAAAAAAGTCATGACATGGGCGGACGTTTTATTTTTTTAAATGTTCTTTGTGGTTCATTAATAATAATGTTTTTGTACAATATACTGTATATGTGCAGAAAAAAATATTTTTCAACCTTTAACCCTTTGAAATTATCCATTTTTAAAGGGACCGTTCCTTTAAGGCAGGGGTCTCAAACTCGTGGCCTGCAGAGTGATATTTTGTGGCCTCCCACTTGACATCAAAGTTTAGTGTCACATTGTTCTGAAAAAAAATTGTTCTGAGTTGGGACTAATAATTTATTTGACGCAAATTAATGCAAATATTGTTCGCAAATAGTCCCAAATTGATTATTTCCCAACTAGAATTAGGCCTAGAATTTCATTCAGTGTTCTGTTTGACCTGGTTATGGCCTTGCTTTGGATTAGTCTATTATTTTAAATAAAAATAAAAACATTTATTATTTCAGTATTACTTAATGATTTAATTTCTATAGGGTATATTGAAGAAAAAAACAGAAAAAAACGAGTAGGCAAGAGAAGCCTATATGAACCATTCATGTTCAGACAGGAATGTTCAAATTCAGAGGAACAGTTCATGTTTAGAAGAAACATTCATGTTGAAGAACTGTTAATAATAAAGATTGAGAAGATTGGATCAGTTGTGGTCTTGTTTTTTTTTTGTGTGGAATACTTAATGCAGCCCAGCCTGACCCAGAGTTTATCTCCCACAGCCCCCATGTGAATTGAGTTTGAGACCCCTGCTTTAAGACTTGCCAGTACAATACAGTTTACTGCTTAATTTTTCAAATGGTATAACTGTCCATGTCTTGCTCTGGAGGAAGTCATATGCAATTGTATTTGCCTGTGTGACACATATTCCGCAATATCAAAACTATTTTGGAGCTTGATTAAATAAATGCTTTGTTTATAACGAGGAGGATGTTTTAAGCTATGAAACTTGTAGTATGTTTCAATGGTATATCTCAATATATGTCAAAAGATTTGATTTATCATGTCATGACCATAGATTGTATAAAACATGAACCCTTTAAATTATAATGCTTCAAAATATTACTGTATTTTTGATCAGATAAACAAAGCCTTGGTGAGTAAGAGACTTCTTTAGTAAGAGAAAATCTTACCAACCCCACAAAGTTCTGAATGGTAGTGTATATAAACTTTTTATATTTTATAAACAATTCAGTAAATTGTTCTAATTGAGGAATAGTATGCATGAGATAAATAAAATAATTAAAAACACATGGTTTGATCATTTGTTTGCTATTACATTCAATGTGACTTAAATGTCCAAATACCTCTGGGTTCTACTGTAAATAGAAATGTGACAAAGCTAATATAGTAAGATATATTAGTTTAGTAATTTAATTGACAGCATGTTAAATTAATATGGTAATTACATTTTTATTTTTGTTTGACAATCAACCCACTGAACAAAATAAACAAACAGCAGGAGAAGTGAGATGCACCTGATATGACTCCATGCAGTCAGGGCCGATGGCCAGCTCCTCATCTACCGCATGGAGTTTCTCTAAGAAGCTGCACTCTGGTGGGGCCCTGGAGGGGGCCGGTGGTGGTGGGGGAGGCCCCATTGGGGTGACAGCTACTGTCAGGTGTCTGGATCTATTCTGTAAAAATGGGTAAAAATGTGTTTTGTGTATAGTAATTTGTGAGTTTTTTATGAGTTTTAAAAGATATTTTAATATCTGCTTCTTGCATTAAACATTTTGAATTATTTTTAAGAAATTCAGCAGAGCTTCTTAAAGGATATAGATAAATTAATACTTTTATTCAGCAAGGGCACATTAAATGTATGCAAAGTGACAGTAAAGACATTTATAATGTTATAAATTATTTCAATTTGAAATGAATGCTCTTCATTTCATAAAAAATAAATAAAGATAAATAATTTAAAAAACTGCAAAAATGTATCATGGTGTAGAGATTTGTTTTTCAACTGATCATATTAAGAAATTTTTCTTGAGTGGTGAATTTTTTGATTGATTTTTGAAGAATTATGTGACTGAAGAGTAATGGCTGCTAAAAAATTCAAATAACATAAATAAATTTCATTTCACAATATGGCTGTTTTACTGTATTTTTGATTAAATAAATGCAGCCTTCATGAACATAATAGACTTCTTTCAAAAACATCAAAAAATCTTTGCTGACCCCAAACTTTTGAATGGTTTGTTTTTAACTAAATGCTTCAAATACATATTTTCTATTTTTTTTTTCTTCTATAACATGGTTATCTACAGAGTCTTACCACTCTGGAGCTGCTGGCTCTGTCCTCCTCATGTTCAGAGTGTGATCTGTGAAGGCTCACTCGAATGCCCCGTGGAGAAGATGAATTCTCAAAGTCACTTTCCAGAAGAGTCTACCATGCACACAAACAAACAAACAAACACAGTCTATACAAATCCATTATGACAAAAAATATCAAATGACATTTCAAAATCTTTTTTTCCAACCTCCTCAGCTGTCTCATCCTCCTCCTCTTCATCAGGCCGATATTCTTCATCAGAGGAGTCTTCATCTTCTAAAGGAATATCCACAAACTGAGGTCCCTTCTGTAAATGCAAAACACCATTTAATACTATATTCTGCATATTACAGCCTGGTCCTGTTCTTGCACATGATTTCTTGCTGGGTACCTTCACCTCTGATGGCTTCTTAATTGGTGAAATGTTCCAAGCAGGAATGACCTATAAAAACATCAAAAACAAATAATTGCATTTGAATTTATTAATGTTTTATGTCTCAGGTTTGTGAACATTTTCCATGCTAAATGTCAACTGTAAAATAAATACAGCAAAATGAAAATAGATAACTGTAAATATGCAGCAGTGTAATGCATGCAACTTTACAGTTCCTGTACAATCGAAGCAACTTACAACTCCTCTCTCCACAACCTCTTTCAGTTTAGAACGAGTCATCTTGGGTTCCTGAGAGACAGAGACAAATGAGTGAGATTAAAGGCATCATATGATGCTTTTCTTTTATTTGCGTAATGTATCTGTTTGTGCATGTATTCGACCTGCAAAATAACAAAACTCTCCTACAATATTCTCCTACAAAGGAAATTATTTTATCTAACAGAGAACACTGATCCTGATCTGCCTAAAACACCTTGTTCAAAATCCAGATATTACGTCTTTCAAAGATCCAGGTCACAATGTGAAAAATTTGCCTTATACCCATCCAAAGGCATACGCAAAAGAAAGAAGAAGAGGTCTCTCCCTTTTAGGAAGGAGGGGCTTTGTAAAAATAAGCACGTTTCAGACAGACCAGGAATAGAGGAGCTACAATAATGTACAGTATGCACATTAGTATGAACAATAATGTGTTAACCTATTATTTTACACCCAATAATCAAAATAAAACATTTTTAAAATAGTATATCATGACCTCTTAAAAAAACTGGCAATTACGTTTTTAGCGGAGCAGTTGATTACAAAGCATTTATACTCACAAACACAGGAATGGGTTCAGTTTCACTAATAGCTGCTTTCATCATGGCCACAACATGCTCATTGGTAATCACTTCCTGCAAATGGACAGTAAAGATACAAATTCAAAGAGATTATGAAAGGCTTCTGTGCCTGAAGACATTTTGCTAACTAGCGTTTTTAATAAACACTCCACACTCACATGAATGATACTACGAACGTTTGCAGAGGTCAAGTTATGTTGCCGAGATTTATTTTCCAGTTCTCTATCCAGGTTTTGGTCAATCTCGACCTCAGAATGGATTTCATCCTCGACTTTCTTTTGCTGAGTTTCTACTTCACCGCCTGTGTCTCTTTTCCTTCTCAAACCTTTCTTTCTGCCCAGCGCACGGGTTCCACAGTGTTCCTTATCTGAAAAAGAGCAGTTTTGAACAAACAAAAGAATGGTTTTGCAGGATCGACTGATATTGTTTTATCTATAGCAGGGTTTCCTAAACAGGGATTTGCAATTTCCTGGGGGTTTGTAAATTGATGAAAGATTAATAATTAATTAAATACCCCCCCCCCAAAAAAAAAAAAAAGTTTTGAGCTCTAAGTTTAACACCCTTTAGAAATTATTTATTTTAACATACGCATAATTTACATTTTTGTAGACAAAAGTTTACAGCATTTCACCAATTCACCAATATTCTGCCAAAATAAAAGATTGAGACTTTATAATATTTAAAAAGCCCAAGGGTTAGAACATTTAAAAGTGAAAAAGTAAACATAAATATTAATGTTTTAACTTATGCTGTCAAATAAAATTATTATTATAATGATAATCAAATTTTATTTTACAGTACAATTGTAATTTAAACAAATGTTAAATTTTTATCAAAGTAATCAGTTTATAAAATAATAATAATAAATAAATAAATAAAAACTGACCAAATGACCAACCAAGTCAAAAATCTACACATTTGTACTGTTTTATCATGTGTACTGGTATATCGCCCACCTCTACTCTTTACGATCAACTGCTTTTAAGACATGCACCCCATGTCAATATATGTATGAATATATCACTAATGAGGACAGTCCTTCGTGAACTCACCAAACGTCATGCTTAAGGTCTTCACAACGTCATCTTCAGGCTTCTGGGTACATCCAGCATGATGTTCTTTACCTGACAGCATTAACACAAATGTTTCAGATTACCCATACACACTTTGACTGTGTATCTGGAACGTTTGTATCTGAAATGTATCAGATTACCCATACACACTTTGATACCACTATAATCATTAACATCATGTTATTTAGACCGGGAATAGCACAATATTACCATAGTAGAACTGCTACTGTCTGTAGTACTTTTCAGTTAGTAGTAGTGCATTCAAATATGAATATATGAAAACATAAGAATGTGCAAGAGGGATAACTACTTTGTATTTGGCAGCAATTTATTTTTATTGTAGTTATCTTTATTTTTATTTTTAGCTATTTATTATTTTCACCACCACTTCAACGCACATCTAGGCAGTATCTGATATCCTAGTCAGCATTTGGGCACTATAAGACAAAACTGCTGCCCAGGTAGGTTATCCCTATATTTGGACATGTCTTACTGGCACTGTCAGATTGTGGGCTGGATGCTCTGATGGTATGGAAGTGTCTGCATGATCCTGTATCCGTAACATCTCTGCTCCCAGGAACTCCCCCCGGCTCTTCCACTCTCGGCACTTTACAATGCGAAAGCCCAGTTTTCCTGTTATATAATCTCCGTTTTCGGGTTTGATCCATTTTACAATGCCATATTCACACCTGTCGGGACAAAATACCATCCATATAGAATATCAAATAAGGATACAGAAGGACACTTGTTTCTTAATAACACTCAAGTCTTACTTGTTATTTTTATGTGTTTTATCCTATAAATATTTGTTTTGGCATCTAATTTGTTCGAACTCCCATCCTTTATTTTAAGTTTAAGTGGTAACGTTAGCAGCTTTTCTGCACTACTAGTTGTTTGAAACAGGAACGTTACCTCCATTTTAAAATGTCATATCAGCAAAACATCCCGCAAGTCATATTTAATCTCGCTGCAAGTGGTTTTTTATAGAACCATGATGAAAATGTCTAATATTTTATACACACCCGCCAACATACTCTACATCAGCGATGCGATGACAAGATACACAACAAAAGCGCGTCACTTCCGGTCCACGGATCGGATATTATTCAATGTGAAAATAAAAGTCTTTGTTTTCAACAACTGGGGTTTCATGAATTTAATGAAAAGCTATTAAGTAATTAACAAATAAAATTAAAAATAAATAAACAATTTTCAATTAAAAACAATAAAAAACTACTACACACATAAAATAAATACTGCCTAAAGATGTGTTTTTTTTATATTCATTGAAGTTGCCAAACCTTTTTAGACACAAAAAATAAATGGTAAAATGTGTACACTAGTTTTAACAAATATTGAAAATAATACTTTCAAAAACAGTCCAATAATGGCACCCGCTGAGTTTCGGTGGGCTGCTCAAACAGTGTAATTTATATGGAAAGTGCCACAACATTACACTTTTCTGGGGGATTAAAACTACAGTTACAGAGTTACTTATAGATGTCTTATGTTTAAACTAATAACAGTTCTTTATTGCCATTAATTGTTACATTTAGAACTTTTAACATTCATGAAACCTTTCCATTGCACTGAATGTTCTTCAGATTATTATAATTTTCTTTACTCTAACAACAACAAAACCTGTGGATCTTTTAAGGACTGTTCACTGAAGGAACCTAAAATGGAATATTTTTATTTGGCACCTAACCCCCCTTTTGGGAATCATTATATTTTTAAGTATAAAGGGGAAAGTATTTTAACAGAAAAAAAATTAATTACTTATGAGGAATTTCAGCTGTGAACAATCAAATGTGATACTGTTCACCTGCTACTCATTTGAACTTTTAAACAAGAGCTCTTACAAGTGAAGTAAATCCTCAGTGTCTGTGGAGCATCTGAGAAGATCATCATGTTTGCTTGTGGAGCAGATTCAGTCAGCCATGAGAACATCATGACACCTAAAGGTTTCTACAGGCAAAATCTACCACTAACCCCTGGAAGAATCCCAAAGTTTACTATTCCTCCAAAGTTATTGTCTCCCCGGCTGTGTCTTCAGAAATCAAAAGATGAGGACACGCATAAGCTGTTATCACCAGAAAGCCCAGAAGAACAGTCTCTTAGACATCGGCCTTCCACTGGTTCACCGTACATTTCTGCCAAACTTCATTTTACCCCCAAGATGAAGCTGAGGCGTCTGCAGAGGATCACAGAGGATCTCTCAGACCCATCGACGAGTGCAGCCATGTCTCTGGAGCATGTTGGAAAGGTCACCACACCGTATGGCTTTCGGACCTTGGCTGCGAGTCCCAACGTCAACCGGAGGGAGTCTTTATTCCACAAGCAGGGACAATGTGCAGAAAGGAGAGGGCCGGTGGATTCTTTTGCTTCGCCCACACCTTCAAATTCATTGCTGGATTTCACAAACAAGAGAAACAGCTCAGCTAGAAAGCTCCAAGATGGCCTGAATGACTGCTGTTCCCCTAGGAGATCCAAGAGAGAAGGCCTGGAGCGGTTTCTGAACAAACCATTGACTGTATTGAGGAGTCTAACTCCTAAAAGGAAGAGCCCAAACCAAAAACTTCAGCTAAAAGGTCACATAAGTTAACTAGTAACTGACATCAGCATTATGGCTACTGCTATTTTTTTGTTGTTGTTGAGATGAATTCATTTTAAATGTCAAATAAAAGTCTTTTAATTCCAATCTTTTTAAATCATTTTGTAGTTTAGTCACCCTCACCAAGAGTTGTAGTCAAACCATATACATTGGCATGCAGACAACCCACAGTCTGGTTTGTTAGAACAAAAAAAGTAGCATGAGAGTAGCAGAAGTTTTGTGATAGTGGGAGACTAAAATGTGATTCACCTTTCCCTTGATGCCTTTCCCATCAAGGCAGCTGTACACAACAGTTCAATAATTCTTCAGGCTATAGACATTTTCTCAGAAATTAAAGTATATAGCATTTTTAATCTAACCTTGTGTGGCGATCATAGAATGAGCAAAGGAAGAAATGTTAAAATATTGGCCGACGTGACTTCTGGTCCATCCATTATATTAGAAATGAAAAGCCTAATCAGCTGCACACTGCATTGTGGGATAGTGTCTAGTGTGCTCCCTTTTGTATTTCATACACTTTGAAAATACATATGTAGACAACAGCAAATACGTTTTTCACCACAAGAATACAAGATGTGACATTATGGTAAGAAAACCAAACTTTTCCGCCCTTTTTTTATTAATATCATAGTCCTTTAACATAGTTACAATCTGTTTTTATGAAAATAAGTCAGTAGAAAGAATTCTTTAAAAAGTCCATCATGTCAAGTCCTCCGTTTGTACAGTCCTGCTTTCTGCAACTCTGTGCATTTCAAACATGAGATAAAAATTCACAGACCCTCTGTAAAGTCTCAGGCTCCACTCGGAAGAGCCACAACGTCCAAACAGGACAGTGTGTCAATCTTTATTAATGATGGGCATGGGCAAGGTCTGTTCAATATGAAAAGATAAAAGGCTTGAACCTGAAGACCCCTATCTGTTTCCATTACTCCAAAATGAACCTCCAAATGCAGTAAAATCTTTAATCTGTTTAAGATCCCTGTACTTCATGTTGCAGTCTGGGTTCACTACCGTTAGAAGGTAATCATTCTTTGAAGTACATTACCATGAATTTTTATGGATGGGCCATTGAGGAACATTAAATAACCCTCTTCGTTAAGGCAGTCTGTCTTGTTTGTACATCTGTCAGTCTATGTCTGTCTCGATTGAGATGTTCCAGACTTAGCCGCCACCACTGCGCCCACCTTGCACTTAACCAAAAGCTCAGGCTTAAAATAGCCGAGCAGTGCAGTGGTTAGAGAGAGTAGAGGCTTGTCTCCCAGGCTCCTCTGCATTTGAGTCCAGAGAAAGAGTTCTGCCCCTACAGTAGGAGAGTGTTTGGGCAGGCTGCCCCTGAGTGGCTGGAGTCGATGATTGACTGGTAGTCTCCAGTGACATCACAGTCACAGAGGGGGCGTGGTTATGCTGGGTGTTGTTGGTGTGAGGACGAGGGTTTGTCCTCTCAGTCGCTGTCAGAACCTACTGCAGATGAGCATTTCCGTTTTCTCTTGGGAGCTTTGGGTTTGGAGTCTTCTTCCTCCTGGAGGGAAGTCAACAAAGGCCATTGAAAACAGATGACAATAATAATACTATTAATTATACTACTAATAATAACATTAATAATAATAATAACAATAATAATAATAATATGGGTAAAGGTCTGAAGGCCTTCGTGATGATGTCAAGTTGTGAGTGTAGATTTACCGAAGCGCTGCTGGATGCGCTCTCCTCTTCATTGCAGGGTTGAGGAGCCGCACCCTTACGGGACCGTGGCGAGGACGCCGGGGCTTTGCGTCGAGATTTAGGCTGTTTGGAGGAATCCTCATATTCCTCTGCTAATGAGAAAAGATCACTGAACCTGGCAGAAGAAAAAAGCAATGGACATTTAGCAAAATAACAACTGGATAATACACCAGTACAATACAATAATAAATAATGCTGATAAGTGTGCCTTATCAAGCAAAAATACCTCATTTTGTGGGCCTCATCACAGCTGGCCTGAACATGCTGCAGGGCCTGTAATATGGGCGTCTGGGAAAAAACTGATACACCAACAAGAAGAATTCAGATATCAGTGTTTAAATCAATATGAACAGTAAAACAGATAAGACTACCAGGCTGCAAAGATTTTAATGGCGTTTCAAATTCTGTAAGGAGTACTGGCTGTGGGGGGAACTCACAGTTGTTCTTGGTATTGCTGAGATTGAGTCTCAAACTGTCCAAGTGTTCAAGCATCTGCTCCAGGGTCAGCTGAGCCAGTTTACTGCTGGAACTCCTCAAGCTATACAAAAACACAGCACAATTCAAATATGTGTATTTTCAAAAAATAATGAGTTTTTAATGCTTTGGATCGATTCACTTTATGCTCGCCAGAGCTGATATTTTTGTCTTAGTGCCATTGTATTTGCATGTCATGACACAATGAGTGGGCAGAAAATCTGCCCACTGGCCAGGTCTTTGTGATTTCCACAAAACTGGTTATTTTATACTCTGAATATTCAATGTACTTCATGTTTCACCAGGGATACTGACCCCTGGTCTATCCTGCTTGAATCTGCAACCTTTGTGTCCTCAGCCCAGGGCCTTAAACACACACCCCGCCCCCATCACAGGAGCGCTTCAAAATAGCTGAAGAACATGTCATTACCTCTGACGTTTACGGGGCATGTTGTTGTTCTTGATGAGCAGGGCTTTGATGTGTTCTCCTAGCAGGTCGTCGTGTTTAGCTGCCCAGTGCCGCAGGATGCTCGTGGTGAACTGATCCTCTTGGTGATAGGGTCGGCTCAGCACCATCTTCACCATCTCCTCACTCGGCCTTCAGTACAGCACAGCAAAAAATAAAAACAAAAAAACAAATGACTGTGTCCCACAGCAAACAAGAGAATTAATCACTTGTGTGAAAAGACTTACTTTTCTCTGCGTAACTGCAGCAGCAGGCAGGATAAAGCCTCAGGATGCTCTGTGAGTACAGAGAGAAGAGTATTATGGGAAATGTTCGTAGTATGTGTAAAGTGAAAGTGTGTCTATGTAGAGTGACGCTTACCCTTGTATTTGAGGTGCTGTAAAATGGGGATGATGGTCTCCAGAGGGATACTGTGTGCCAGGAAAAGCTGCCATGTGCTGTACTGCTCAAATGTCTCCCAGTCCAGAGACTGAACTATAACACACAGAAGAGAGGAAATTAGAGAGAGGAAAATGACATTTACAAAGCCATGAAAGAATGTCTGGCACATTCATACAGCTAAACACACAAATAAAGCTTTTAGCACAGAGTCAGTTTGACGTCCACGCTATGGCTACACAGACAAAAAACAAGCTAAGATTATAGTGATGTCAGGAGGGATATTTGTTTTTTATGACCCTACAATTATAACAAAATATAAGAAAATATTTTCATTTAAAAATATATATATTTTAAATATGAAAGAAAAACAAAACACTGAACTTTGTTAAGGTATTTTAAACTGACAAAATTGTTTGGCAAAAAAATAAATCAGCCACACAATTTAATTTTAATATGTTTTTGCAACTGTTCATAATTTATTTTTATGACAGCCTGGCCAAAAATTATGTCTGCACAATTTGGCATGTTACAATGCATTATCACAAATAAAACCATTAACTCCAAGCACAACTGTGCAATAAGTTATATATAACTTATAACTTATTATATATAATAAGTTAATAAACACACACACACACACACACGCACACGCACACGCGCACACACGCACAAAACTGGTAATAAATTATATATAGAAAGCAAGCAAAGAAAGTTCCACATCACTGAAGCAGTCCATGATTTCAGTTTAGCGTAAGTTGTGCACTCCAGCAAAATATAAATAAATAAATAAAAACAACAATGACTGAAGCTGTCTACACTGCAAAATTAATCTTGTACTTGCGCTGTAACCGCACTTTGTCACGTGATGAAATAATTCTCTAAAATTCGCATGCAGAATTTAGAGAGCACAGCACGTACAACGACACAAAAGTCTGCCTTTTTCAGTGGTGGTTAATCTAAACGCCCCTGATTGGCCATTGTATTCATATGGTCAACAGAAACACATAATCCCTTATAATGCTCAACACTGCATAAAAAAAAAAAAAACACAAAAGAAATTTGATACACCATTAGATGATCTGAATGTAATACTAATTGTTGCACTTTCTTCATTTTCACATTTCACTTTCATCATGACAACCATAATAGATTAAGTTTAATTTTACAGAGACATTTTTTGTCCCTGCATTTTGAATTTGAAGAGAATTTTTATTCATTTTGTTGGAATGTTTGCCCCCGGCCCACATTAATTTCAGACCCTGGCATTTGGTTTATTTGGTGTAACAATTCAATTTGAACAGAAATGAACATACTTTGGGGTCACACATGGAGCACAATTAGAGCTTTAAAAATGCTACAAACTTACTGAGGATGTTGAGGACTGAGTCTTTACGGAACATAACCAGATTACCCATCATCACGTGACACATCAGCTCCTGAAGCTGTGAAAACAAGAGGAAGTGGTAAATAGACATTTAAACAACAAATTCATTTGAATTTAATCAGTATCAAAGGGATAATTGATGGAAATTTTGTCATCATTTACTCACTCTTATGTCACTGTACAAACCTTATTGGTTTTCATGGGTCGAGCAAGTGTATCGGAGCTTCAGTTTACTATATTTGATGTGCTCTATGCCAGTGATTTCCAACCTTTTTTCAGTGATGGCATCCTTTGAATATGTTCTACATTTTGTGGCACCCCCTCAATTACGTTACGCTAGGGGGGTAATGGTACAGATTGCTCACGGTTCAATTTGCATTGTGGTTTTAGGTTCACTGTTTTGGTACGGTTCGGTATTTGCTATGTTCAGGGAAAAAAGGACTACTTTATTTATAAAAATAAAGAAAATAAATAACTTAAATACAAGCAGCAGCACAAATAAATACTATCAAGCAAAGATACTAATAAAATAAACAATGCTTTTCAGGTTTTTTAGATAGGTCTAACATTAGTTTTTAGGTACAGATATTTAAAAAAGTAATCAAATGTAAAATAACAGCATATTTAACTGTTTAAATTAAAGATTAATCTTTATTACACTTACAAAAGCTATTCAATCAAGAGCAGTGAGTGATGTCCTTATCTTTTGTTTGACATTAAACAGACAGCAGTAAAGGCTAATGCTCCTTTAAGACCTTATGCACAGTTATGCGTCGTTTTTCTCGACTGCATAAAGTAGTCGTACACTTAAGGCACATTCAGACTATATCTGCTTGGATACTTATCAAGATGGACATGTAGAAATACTTTTTGTGCGAGTTTGTCTGTTCAAGCGCAAGACTAAAGAGAACTCAATATTTGTTCGCTGAGAGATGTGTGCAGGCTTTCGGATGAGTGCACAGAGACAAATTTTCTCACAGCGTGTGTGAGTTTTCATTTGTGTCTTTTGACACTATACCCGAGTGATGAGGTGAAAACGACTGGTAATACCTCGGTTGGGAAACACTGCTCTACGCATGTGTGTCTATCATTGTTTATATGAGATAAAACCCTAAATTAAATTTGTTTAATCCTATAAAGTGATTTTGTCTCATCAGAAGACTTGGATTAAATCGCTCTATTCAAATGGCTTACTTTTATGATCTTAATAAGAACGTTTTGAAGCATCAACTTTTTAGTGTACTGGACTTTCAATTGAGGGACATAAATCTCTCAGGTTTCATTAAAAATTAGAACATAAATATATAAATTATACATAAAATACATAAAAAAATATCTTTGTTATTCGAAAATGTTTGTAGGTCTTCTGGGTTTGGAACAACATGAGGGTGAGTAAACGACAATCTAATTTTCATCTTGGGTGAACTATCCCTTTAAATGTGTATATTTGAAACCTGTGCTGAATCAATGACAGCTACGATCATGTTGAGGAGCTCTCCACTACGCAGGGTTTCATCTGGGAACTGTACAGAAAAAAAGAAAAGGGAGTGAAACCCTGAAACCATGTTGCAGGCACATTGCATTAGAGTATGACATATGACATGCATGCATGTGCATTACCTCTGAATAGATGGAAGGGGTTAGATAGCACAGTAGCCGCACATCATCCTCCTGACAGGCCTTCATGTCCATCATCAAGCAGGTGTGCAGGTCACCCAGAGCTGTGGCCTGAGCAAATGATTCATACAGACTCATCTTCCCCGCTGCTGCTTTGCTGCAATGACAAACAAATGACAATCTACTATAAAAACATCTAGATTTCAAAAGTAGGGATGCACGATTACTTAAAATAAAACTAAAAAAAAAAAATCACCATATGGGTTTTCAGTTAAAAAGAAGTTTAAAATGAAAAACAAATGAGAATTTAGACAAATATTAGTATTGTAATTTTACACATTAATTTTATATATTAAAATTATAATTATAATTATTATTATTATTATATATTTTTTCTTAGAAACAGCCTTATTTTTACAGTGATATATTATTTCTTAGTTTTTATTTAATAATAATTTTATTATTGCGATTATTATTAATTATTTTATAGCCATACTCATTTAAATTCAAATAAATTTAGGCCAAATTGTGTAGCCCTGTAAACAAGCAGAGCAAAGCCGGGGTCACTACAATGCACAACAAATCTCTAGCGTTAAGTCATTTATCTGTTCATGTGAATTGGTAGCCTGGATGCCAGCCGAACTCAGCCCCGCCAACAACATTTGAGCTCAGGCAGTTCGGTCTGGACTTGATCCATAGAGGATTAATTATGCCTAAACAGAAACTGTTCGGACCAATGAAATTGTTAGGGCAAGCTTTAGACGATGATGGACAGATGATGAATAGTAACGTAATCACCCACGGCAAAGGCGCTTGGGTTCAATGTGCTGAATTTGTTCTAATCCTAAACGGAGAAGTTGTTTGTATATGCAATCACCTTCACTACTTCCCTCAGAAATGATCGTGTTGGTAAGTACTCTGTGCATCCTTAAATCATTTTTTTTTTCTACAACACCGGCAAAGAACGTTTATTCCAGCGTGCATGCAGGGTTGTTGCCCTAGAATTAGTATTCTGACTAGAATTGAGTATGACGACGTCAGGCTAGTGAATTGGGATTCATTCAAAAAGTAGCGACAACAAAACTCAACTTTGGCGTCACCTCACTTCTCTTTTATCTGGGTTAAAAAGTTGCATTTGAACATGTCGCAGAGACTACAGCCAATGGCCAACTAGCATCTGTACAAGATAAAATAACGCTCCATACCAGCAGGTGACTGCAGTCTGTACTCGTCATTCAAAAAGTGAACCCAAAAAAATCAACTGCAGATGAGAAGTTTACATCATAACTACGTCACTTGCTTTTGATATTTTTTGGACTAAAGAACATTTGACTGTACCTGGCTTTGAGGTAGTAGAGCAGATGATAACCAATTTTCGGCTGTTTCTGGTAGAGCTCAGCGAGCAGGTCCAAAAGAACAGAGAAGCCACTATTGTCTTCCTGCATCTGACACAAGTTTCTGAAGATCAGACACACCGGCTTACACACGGAATCCTCCAGCGACCTATTAGCACAAACACAGCAACCTATTAGCCTCTTCATTAATAAAAAACGGACAAATTTAACAGGACAATATGTGGATCAAACAGGTGAAAGGGGATCAGGATACAACTAAGGCTGGAAGACACGTTCCAGATGAGCATCAACATGCTAACCACTAGATAGTGTGCTAATCGACCTGGCAGGAAGTCAGAGAGAAAGAGAAAAACTTACTCTTCTGTAATCTCCTCAGGCAACACATCTCCTCTAAAGTGACTCTTAAACAGTTCAGCCAGACAGGAAGCTAAAGTGGACATCTGCTCAGAGTCAAAATCCTCCTGAGAGAGGATAAATGGGGGAAAAAAAGTGTGTAAAAAGACAGCCGTATTTGAAGCTCAGCTTAAAATATTCACCCTGAGCAAAGCTCACCTCTAAAATAAGATCCACGATTTCCTGCATGACCTCACAGTGTGTTTCTGTGTCACTGAGAGAAAAAGAACTGCACAAATGAGACTTATGCAATTGAGACCTTAATATATCCATAATAGAGGTTATTAATCATGTGCCTCACCTCCCTTTCTGTAGCTGCAGAACCCTCTCTTTAAGTGCCTCGTCCAATTGGTCCACAAAAGGTGTAATGTCAGCAGGTTCGTCAATGTAGGTTTCCTTGAGCTGTTGGAACTTGAACTCTCGTTTTTTACCTTGGAATAAACAAGGGTGCATATCATGATGCCACTGATATAAACTGAAAATACAAAAGTGGGTCATGGGCATCATTTTGAGCCAGAGCCACTAATCTAAACAGCACATGAGCTCCACTCCAACGAAAATAACATTGTGAAGCAGCATTTGTTCTTAATTAGATGATCTAAAGGCCTGAGCTAAAGTGCTTCCTAAAGTGCGCCGTTACTAAAAGCTTCTTACCCTTGTTGTTCAACTCTTCCTCATCATCACTAAAGGTAGCATCTGTGTTGTCATAACAACCATCCTCCTTATCAAGCACGTGATTGTCCATCTCCAAGGGAACAGATTCCTCCATTTTTACTAAATAACAGATAAAACATTTTCAACATTAAAACATACCTCAAGCAGGATTTCATTCCACTGCCTTGAGATTGTAGACGTGTGGTTCTCAACTAGGGGTCAAGGGAGGGCACACTAGAGGGCCTAAGCACAGCTTAATGTTTTTTTTTTTTTAATCAACAGTGTTCAAGTGTTGCATAAAAAAAAGTTTCATAAAAAAAAAAAAGGGTCAGTACAAGAGGTGCAACTAATATAAATTGCACAGTACCGAAGAAACACCTAAGGAAACATAGGAAAACTAAATTTGCACAATCCGCATCCACAACAAAACAAACAAAGTTAAACATTTTTCAAAGAAATCTAAAAAGTGGTTCAAACAAACGCAGGTTTGTGAACATTGATGGTCGTACACAGTCTCAGTTTTCTTAAATTATTGTTTTGTGTGCGTGTCTGCATGTGATTGTTTTATTGTTGTTAAAAAAGCCTAATCAGGGACTGGGGCTGCAACAGCCACAAATTGGTAGGCCAAGTAAAATCACAGAGCGGGGTCAGCTAATGCTGAGGCGCACAGTTGCCAACTTTCCACTTCATGGAATGAGTTTCAATGGCCGAGCAGCTGTATCCAAGCCTTACATCACCAATTGCAATTGTAAGCATCGGATGCAGTGGAGATGTGTTCTGGCAATCCGATTGACGAGTCTGAGTTTGACGGTTGACAGGAGAATGGTACTTGCTTGATCACATTGTGTTAAGTTTGGTGGAGGGGGGATTATGTTGTGGGGTTGTTTTTCAGGTGCCTGAAAGTCCCCTTAGTTCAAGTGAAAGGAAATCGTAATGTTTCAGCATACGAAGACATTTTGGACAATTTCATTCAATTTCATGGACAATATAATTTTTGGGAACAGTTTAGGAATGGCCACTTCCTGTTCCAAAATGCTTGAACACCAGTGCACAAACCAAAGTCCATAAAGACATGGATGAGCAAGTGTGGTCTTCAACCCAACAGAACACCTTTGGGATGAATTAGAGCAGAGACTGCATCCAACATTAGTGCCTGACCTCACAAATGTGCTTCTAGAAGAATGGTCATAAATGTCCATAAAAAAAACCTCCTAAACCTTGTGGAAAGCCTTCCCAGAAGAGTTAAAAGTAATATAGCTCAAAGGGTGGGCCAACTCCATATTAAAGCCTACAGATTAAGAATGGGATGTGTGTGTATGTATAAAGTGTCTCTCTCTCTCTCTCTATAGGCGTCGTAGTTTTTATACTGTACAAACCGTATTCTCTATCCCCTTAACACTGCCCCTAGCCTAAACCTACCCATCAAACTCATCCTGTATGATTTATAAGCATTTTGAAAAGTGAGGACATGGCCAATGTCCTCATATTTCACCCTCTCCTTGTAATACCCATGTCATAATACACATTTGTGTGCTCATATGTCACAAAAACATTTCTGGCAAATTGAACTGGGTTGGAGCTTTTGTTTATTGACATGACTGGCAATGAAAAAGTGGTGTGCAGCTCTGACCTTCTGTGGGTGGTGACGGGGAACTGCAGAACTCTGGAAAGCGTTCTCTCAGCATAGAGCGCAGCTCACGGTCCAGTTTAGGGTTGTCAAACAGAGGTGCTAGATGACTGCGAAAGTGAGAGAGATAGTCAGGATCATTATATAACAAAGCATCTTGAAACCAGCCGGGTCAAATGGGTGGAATTCTTGATGAAGTGTCTGTATGAACACATGGTAATGATTGTGTGTGTGTGTGATAAACTAACGCCAGAACTCTCTTCTCCATGATGAAGTTGAGAGAGTTGAAGACACCCTGCCGCACTTGACCCTCAAGAGGAGGAAAAAAGTTTGGGATGATCTGAAGTAGAAGACAGCAGGTAAACCCAAGAATTAAAACACAATAATAACTGGAATTCACAAACACTTAACTTGTATTATGTTACTAATTTCTGAGTCTAACAGAATATTCAGTGGAAAATAATGGAGGGCAAGACTTTTTTTTGGACTTTGACACCTGATTTTGGTTACATTGGTAAACAACATTAATTTTAAATGTTAATTTCAACATTTACTAATACATTTTAAATCAAAAGTTGTATCTGTTAATATTATTTATTTACAAAGATTATTACACAGCTCTGTGAAATACTTAATTCTGATTGGTCAATCGCGCATTCCAGCGGTATGTAATTTATTTGAGACTAGTAGCCGTGTAATAAGTGGGATAATGAACACCCAGCCGGTTGTTATGCAGAATAAACCCATTCAGGGTTTATTCTGCTGGGTTTATATTATCCCTTACTTAACAAACACCGTAACAAATGTATTGTCATGGTTAGTTAATTCATTAACTAATGTTAACTAACAGGACTTTCTTGTAAAGTGTTAGTTATTTCAGAGGGTAAGCTATTTACTCTGAAAAATGAAAAACTGTTCTTTAGAATAAAGTGTGTACAGATCAATTTTTCAACATAATACACTTATTTTAAAAAATATCTAGTTTGATGTAATGTTTTTGTTAAATGTGTATTTTAAAAAATGTGTCTCTTGGTGGATTGTGGATTTCTATTTTTAAAGCCATTACTCACAGTTAATGTGTAAGAATATAGTACTTAGATACAGTAAGAACTTAGAATTTCTCACCCGACACATGAAGTCCAGTAGTGTGGCTGTAATAGCAGGATGTGGTTTCATGGAGTGATGCATCACCAAAATGGCTGGCTCTGAGAGTGAGAGAGAGTGAGTGAGAGTGAGAGTGAGAGTGAGAGTGAGAGTGAGAGTGAGAGAGAGAGAGAGAGAGAGAGAGAGAGAGAGAGAGAGAGAGAGAGAGAGAGAGAGAGAGAATAGACCATCAGTGACTGGGTTAAGGCAAAGCATATGGTTATTACATGTCTGTTTATGAAGTCAAAGCTGAATGACACAGTAATGGCACCTTGCCACTCTTACCGATGTTCATGATGCTGTCTTTCTCTGGATTGAAGAAGAGCCAGTCATAGAACAAGGCCAGTTTGGCATTAGATGCAGCAACATTAGACTGCAGGGAGAGACAAAACTTCAGCATTAATCCAAGCAACCAATAATGCACACTTTGGAAATAGAATCGCCATTAGCTAGTCATTTTTAGTTGTATTGTTGGTCATTCAGTGTTTCTGTAAATAATAGTATAGATGTTGTTTTAATGCTTTGGCAATACAAAATGTATGTTTTTGTCATGCCAATAAAGCTTCCTGAATTGAATTGAATAGATAATTAAAAGATAATAATCCTACTGCAAATAACTATATACAATGCACTAAAGATTGATTAGCTGCTGGGTTCATGAATATTAATCACGTTGTCAGCGTTAGCTTGAACTGATTTGCTGAATCAAAGATCAAAACTCTCAAGCGTGTTCAGTGAGTGAAAACATATATATATATGGTAAACTTATACTTAGCCTCTAAATCACACATTGACGAGTAAAATCTAAGAATTTATTAACCAATGGCTGAAGATAGATATAATTTAGTTGCCCAGAGCGAAGATTTAGTCGCATATGCGATTGATTTATTCGCAATGTTGCTAAGAAAAATCTTAGACAGGGTATCTGCAGAACTTTTAAAATCAAATTAAAAGTTTGGTTAAAAAAAAGGCAGACACGCTGAATGAAAATGCACCTTCACTCTTTGACAGTAGATGCCACTTACAAAACAGCAGAAATATAGCAGTTTCCCCAGGTTACCTCTAAAAAAGCAGTGCTGTGCTTCTAAACACTACTATATTAGGCATAATACAGAGATAATATGAAAAGAAAATGGCATTGAAACTTTCCTCGCTAAAGGTGACGAGTTTGCAGGCATGATATGAACACCATATCTATCCACAAGTGTAACACTTCTTGAAATTATAATTAAGACTGTTCTTATACCATTTAAGACTTATAACCTTAAATTTGATAAAACCCACGGGAACCTGCTTGGATTTAAAGTTACATTTTAGGAAGTGTTTTTAGTATTTGCTTACAGTGCAGGTAGTCAGGAGCCAGCCAATAATCGCCCAGCGTGGCAAAATGTCAGAGCTCAGCACTTCATTGGATGGATGAACCACACCGCATATATACCGAATGAGGTCACAGCGCAGTGATTGGCTCTCAGCTGTGGACAGATACTGCCGCTGAAACCAGTCCTGATAGCGCTTCTGCTGGCCAAACCGAACCTGCAGCCACGGAGAACAAGAGCGTTTGACTTTCAAGTCACAAACAAATTGTGGTTTCTGTGTCAGGTATCAGTGTTTGTGTGTTTACCCTTGAGGTCATGAACAGCAGCTTAGTCTCCATGTCAGGTGTGAGTCGGCAGGCCAGAAACTTGCGTGAGGTTCTAGAGGTGAGGAGCTGCAATATACCTGCAGCAGGACGGGACAACAAGTAAGAGCGCATCAGTTTTGAACAGATGTTGTATGCACAGCAAAGACTTTGTGTGTGTGTGTTATTAAAGTATTACTGTATAAATTCCCTCATGCACACCTGTAAACTGTGGGCTAAGGGTCTGAGGATTATGCAGCAGGTCTCGCCACAGCAATTCCATCTCAGGAATACGAGCCACATTCTGTAAGAGTCTGACCAGATCCCTCCCCATGATAAAACACTCCATGAACTGCCAAAACACAATCACATAGCAATTAAACACATGAATCACCATTAAATGGCAACACAAAACATTAAAACATCTGTAATATGTGACAGTGAAATAAATTATTCAGTGAGAAAAAAAAAATTGTAGGGCAGATTTTATACATTCGGATAAAAACAGGCTAATCTAAAATGTGATAATACCGGTTAATATTAACATACGTTATATACTATATGTATAGTAGTTGATGAAGTTAAATTACAGTTAAAGATATTTATTACTTTCTAATCACAGATTCAATTACCGATCAGAATACCAAAAATTAAGTATCACAGTTTTCACAAAAATATTAAGCAGCACAACCGTTTTTAAATTTGGCCACGTTTACATGCACACTTTTTTTTTCACTCCGATTAAAATAATTCCGATTGAAAGATTTAGTGGACTGTTTACATGAGACGTTATCTAAACCGATCTGGGGTTTATACACCAGGACTTATACGGTTTTATAAAAGCTATTTATTTATTGTAAAGTGTAATCATCTCAGAAAAAATGTATTCTTCTGTCAGACGCAGTTGAAGTAAAAATTGCCTGGGACAAAGGCTGTCAAGATGAGAGGATATAACCAGGCTATGTCTGTTTCATTATGCCAACATTATCTTCATAACTTCTATCGAAATAAAAATTTACCCCTCAGAAAAATTAACTTTCCTCTCAAAATTATAGCGCGGCGCGTGGTCAGCGGTGAAAGCAAAGTAATCCGGTCAGGTCGTTCATATGGTTACATTTTCCATTTGATCGGTTCATGAAAAGGTTTACCCCACCCCTTTCAAACCGATTACAATTTCATTCGGTTTGGGCATTTTTATTCCGATTGAGGTGTTTATGTGGAGCATTTTCATTCGGATTGGACTTTTAAACCGATTACAGTGCTTCATGTAAATGCACCTATTGATTATAAGATCATAATGTTTCTTGAGCTGCAAATTTTAGCTTGTACCTGCATTTTTAGAATGATTTCTGAAGGATCATGTGACACTTAAGACATTTTAAAAATATATTTAAATGGAATATGAAATGACATTTTTTACTATATTTTGATCAAATAAATCCAGCCTTGTTGATCATTAGAAACTTCGTTTAAACACATTAAAAAATGTTCATGTGACCATTAAAAGACCAGCGAATATTAAACATGCAAATGTGGTTAAATTATTGAAATATTCTCAGGAAGCTTGTCTAAGAAAATATTTCATAAAACAGGTTTGGCTAAAAAAAAAAATATATATATATATATATATATATATAGCCTACATTAGCACAAAAATGTCATTTGAACCAGAACATAAGTCAGGGTGGGGAACACATTTTCCAGCCAATAAAATAGAAAATGAAATGCATTTTTTATTTGAATGATTATTTGATTATCCAAATAACTATTAGTCGAAGCCCCACCAGGACCAGGAACATTTACATAAGGTACGTACAGTCAATTCTGATTTCATGCTGATTTTAAATCTGTTGAATAATTGCTGGCAGCCTACTTTAATCACAGCTGGTTCAGGCCCAAGTCACAAGTTAAATCCCAAGTGTTCTCTTGAGAACCGCTGACCCAGATACAGACATCACAATCCTGCTTTAGTGCCCTTGAACGAGCCACTTCACCTCAGCCGGCTTCAGGGGAAGTGTCCTTGAAATTAATCTACAGCAAGACGCACTGGATAAAAACGATTTACCTTTCAATTTATTGCTGGCCTTTTAATACAGAAAATGCAATTAAAATGTTGTAATCCAGAATCAATGTTTTGCATCATGGCTCAGTGTGTATTGGGTATGTGGGCTCAAAAATCGACTTCATGAAGTGTGTCCTAGAAAACAAACACTGGCCATTTTTTCTTCATTATCCAGTTTAACGCAATGATAAAAACTTATTAAAAAAAACACACAAAAAAACAACAACAAATCTCTCAAATGTTTTTGCTTTGTAATTAATGTATACTACTGATGAAAGGATTGGAATAATTAAGATATAAAATAAATGATCAGAATAATTTCTGATGGATCGTGCAAAAATTATGCTGAAAATTCAGCTTTGCCATCACAGGAGTAAACTACATTTAAAGCCAGTCACACTTGACTTTAAGCATGATAAATTTCTACGGTCACTGCAATGATGATATCACATTGCGGCGTCTTTAAAAATAAAATATTTAACATAACAAAAAAATCTGCAATCTTTTAAGTATGCTAAGAGGTTATGTTGTGACCTCTTCAATCTTCTGTTGGTCATGCATCTCCATGTGATACAAGTAGACGAGTTTACCAAACATGAACTTTGGAATGTAGCAAAATCTGAATTTTCTTTGCATGAGCATGCATTTCCGGTATTCTGCATTCACATGTGTTTAAATGCAAGTCAATGGAACAAAAAGTGTTATAATATTTCACAATATTACTGTATTTTTGATCGAATAAATGATGCCTTGTTAAAGGGTTAGTTCACCCAAAAATGAAATTGATGTCAGTTTGGCAGTTTGACGCGAACCGAATTGCTCAAATCACGTGACATTGGCGACCCGAATCATTGATCAATTCACTGATTCATTAACCGTTTGATTCTTTTTGGAGGCACATGGAGGAGAAGATAAAGCTGAATAAAATCATAGTTTTTGATATTTTTGGACCAAAATGTATTTTCGATGCTTTAAGAGATCAACCAACTGATGTGGACTACTTTGATGATGTTTTTTATTAGCTTTCTGGACATGGACAGTAAAGTGTGCATTGACTGCATTATACTCCGGGACTAAAATATAAAATATCTTAAACTGTGTTCCGATGATGAACGAAGGTCTTACGGGTGTGGAACGACATTAGGGCGAGTCATTAATGACATCAATTTCATTTTTGGGTGAACTAACCCTTTAAGCATAAGACATTTCTTAACAAAAACATAATTTAAAACTTTTGACCAGTAGTGTGATTAAAAAAACAAACCAAAAAACATCATGTCCAGATCTTTCCTGTACTCACCCTCTCTCGGAGCAGTCCGATGCAGAAGTCCACCTCTCTCTGTCTAAGGGACAGCAGGTTTGGTGTCCCATGGTCCACTATGAGCCTCAGGTATGTGTACACAGACATGGCCACTAACATCCCACTTTTCAGCACCCACTCTCTGTCCATCACACAAACACATTCATGAAACTGACAATAAATTCACGCTGGTCTATTTTCATTGAAGTAGACCGCCCACAGTGCAACATTCACATCACATGCTGTTTGACTCAGAACCTCTCACCTCTGATCCACTAAGATCTCCAACACGTTCTCTGCCAACCACAGGTTTTTGTTAGAGATGTCTCCCCCTGCAGATTGACGTAGGTTAGACACACAATATAGGGGTACAAAGTAAAAACGTAGCCTGACTTGCGTTTGTGTGTGAACGCACCAGCGATCTGTTTCATGAGCGTCATGAGAACTCCATCTGCTCCAATGACTCCGCTCTTCACCAGCTCTTTGACCAACCACACCAGCTGCCCACACAAAAAGAAGAGACGTCAGCAGAGCTGTAAATAAACTAAAACTTTTAAAACATTTATAATTAATTGAAAAAAGTATCAGGGCTCGACATTAAGCCTATTCATGTGCTTATCCTTCGTAAAAGTAAATCTGACTATAACTTATCTGTGTAAAAAGTAAAAAAATTGCTTGTCTGGAAAAATATATTTTTTTTGTGTTCTGAAGCAATATCCACACCAGTGTTTAATCAGCTTTGATATATTTAGATCTGCATATTTGTGATATGTTTACCTTTTATAAAGGGCATATCCCCCCTAATCTTAATAAATAAAGACTGTGCTTCTGTTTTCCTTTTATATTCTAAAATTTGATCAGTAAATTAAATTTGAATAGTACACTACAGTGCTGTTACCGATCAAATTAATTAATTTAAACTGAAAAACTACAACTGCATTAAATAATGTTATGAGATTGTTTTAAATATTTTTTGTATATACAAATAAGAAATGTTGGAAAGAATGTTTAAACATGAAACTAAACTGCCAGTAGGTGGCAGCAGGTGACTGACTTAATGAGTGAGTCATTGAGTCGATTTGTTGAATCATTCAATAATGAGGTTACGAATAGTTCATTGAATTTTGGACTCAAGCGATTCATTCTAAACGCTGAATCATTGGTAACTGTTGTTGTGAGATGCATTACAGTTCTGCTGTTATCTTTGTTTGAAACTATTTTCACCGCTGAAATAGAACAAAAAAAATATTGCATCTAAAATGTAAGTGACATTGTTTATGAAACTGTCAAATGAAATCAATGTCACATTTTCTATTGTTATGGTATTCACGAAAACAGCACTCTTGGTAGTGTGACATTGCGACTGTATCATATGTTATAAATATAAAAAACCTCCACATTTCAAATGTTTTGTCACAGTATGTTAACCGAGTTTCTCTGTGTGATCGGCGCACATTTGTTTTTGATTTTTCCTCGAGAGGCTGCGCAAGCGTCAACTGTAAAACCTTCTTACTGTCAGTTCATTATACATAATATTATCCACTATTGATCGCCACTTACACTAAATGAATGCAGAATTATTCTTGCATCTTAGTGATTCCCTAGGTATTTTTTGTTATTGACATTTTAATCAGGTTACTAGTCTGGTTGGGCAAGTAAAATTCTCTTTCACTTGTCCCTTCAAAAAAATCCACTTGTCCCGGACAAGTGTTAATGTCGAGCCCTGAGTATAAATATTAAAATAACTTTTGTTTAAGTTGAAGTACTAAATTTAAAGCTAAATAGCAATATTTAAAAAACAATAATAAAAACTACAGCACATAAAATTACTGAAACTTGCAAATGAAAACTCAAAATATAAAACTTAATTCTAAATACTATTAGTATATAAATAATACTAAAATAACAATCATCAACAACAACCACCTGCGTGCGGCACACGTCCTGCAGCTTTAGAAACTTTTCCATGAGGATCTGGTTGATTTTCATAAGCACCACATTCATGCCGTCCCGATTCACCAACGTCAGGTCCCTGTAGCACTGCAGGACAAAATGCGGTGTTAATGGTGGGATTCCGGGAGAACAGTTAGAGTAGAAGAGCATTTTTGGTATGTATGTGTATCAGATGTTATGTGTGAAGCATCAACATACCCTCTGTGCTTGTGAGGGCTCTGTGAGCAGAAGCGCGAAGAGACCCAGACACACCTCCTCATGCTGTTGTGGACCCTTACACACCTGCACATACACATACCATTCCCATCAAATATTTTCATAAACACATCAATGGTTCTAAATACAGACAAACTCTTGTATTCTCAACTTGTTTTTTTTTTAGTTCTATTGGACACTTTTATTGATCTTTTTACAGATAAGATATTGATCACAGATCAGTCACAAAATGAAAAGAAATGCTGAAGAGAAGTTTATGGAGAGAGGTGAATGGGATCAGTTTCACATTCATGTCCTTCAAGAGCAACACGTCAACATGCACTAACCAGTGGGCTAAACGTCATGCTGTTCTTCTCTAAGCCTGTGGGTAAATGTAATTCAGAATCCCACTGCTGGAAACATGTATGATTACATAATGCAGCTCAATTACTATTTTTAAACAACTGAATGCAGTATATAGCATAGTAAGTTAGCCTACTATTCAATTCCCCACACAGCGATCATAGCAACAGCTATGACATGCACTACTGCGTCAGATTGTGTTCTGAAAGATATTAAAACATTTATTCATCAAGGATGCATTAATTATGTTTCAAAAGTGACAGTAAAGACATTTATATGCTACTACTAAATGCTATTCTTTTGAAAGTTTTAATAAAAAATTGCATCCTTTATCTTTTTTGTAGTGACTGTTTTATAAAAATCGCTGAAGTGGTTGTAGGGTGTCCACTGGAAGTTCCAAAATAAAACCCATCTACCAAAATATAGCACTGTACCTTACTGCTTAAATAAATGATCATTTCTCAAAATATAACATCATATACACATAACAATGTTGGAGATCCACATTATGAATAACAAAGAAATAAGTTAAGGCTTCATTTCTGACTCACATGATCTGCATGTGTAGGATAACACAGGCACTGCATCCGAAATCAAATACTTCCCAACTATATATTATGCGAAAAACTGTTACGGTCCACCAAGAGTAGCATGTCTGAATACACAGTATTTTAAAAATAATTTGTGTTAAAGTGACCCACTATTTCCACCGAGATTCTAAAGTGTGAAATCAATGGACACTTTACCACCCCATGAGTTCGCGAAAGAGGACTTAAAAATGGCAGTGAAGCAGTTATCCACTGATAGGTCACGTGACTGTAATGACATGTTGGCTAAATTTAATTAATATTACCCAGAGTCATACTATATAGAACATACTTTTTAAAGGTCGCTAACGTGAAGTAAATTCAAATGTATTACCTAATCAGAAAGTATGCTCAATTTAAGAGTGAACACTGTTCTGAGGAGTCTGCTCTGTATTTTCTGAAGCACAAGAAGCATGATAAACGAGCATTATTCAAATGACTCTGTACATAATTGGATAGTCTTTCAACCAATCAGACCACAAAAGGCATGATAAACAAGCATAATTCAAATGTCTCTGTATGCAATTGGATAGTCTTTCAACCAATAAAACCACAAGAGACGTGATCAACGGGCTATGACCCATCGCTTCTCAATTCATCATCATGTTAAACCCATCATGTTCAACAAAAACGTTTTAATCCAGCTAAAAACGCTAGGCACTCTGCTGAAAATGCCTTGCTGTGAGCGCTTGAGAGTGTTTTGGCAACGCATTTTTCAGTTTAGACTCTTTGCTTGCTATAAAACTGAATATCTGCACAAGTGTTACTAGTATATCATTTCACAGATAGTATGCTTGTGTATTGATTCTATATAAAAATGCAGATACAATGTAAAGTATTTGCTCTGGCTCATGTTTTAAAGGGTTAGTTCACCCAAAAATGAAAATTAGATGTTTATCTGCTTACCCCCAGTGCATCCAGCATGTAGGTGTGTCTGTTTCTTCAATAGAACACAAATTAAGATTTTTACCTCCAACCGTTGCTGTGTGCCAGTCATATAATGGAGTGAATAGTTAACAAGTCTATGAGGGTAAAACTAACAAACATAAATACATGCTTAGGCAACGTGCACAAAACCCCTGCTGCTCCTCACGTTACATTGATTTAAGACACGAAACGATTGGTTTCTGTGAGACGGAACAGTATTTATGTTATTTTTTTACCTCATATCCCGACGAGTCTCATCAAGTTTTTCTATCGGCGGTAACTTCCATCTGATGAGGTCAAGCTGGTGGGATCATAGATATATATATATATATATATATAGAACCTCATTTGTGCCTGCACAGATCGATCGAAATGAGGCATCTACATGGTATATTTCTATGATAGAGCAAGCTTGACCTCATCAGACAGAAGTTACTGCCGATGAGAAAACTTGATGAGACTCGTCGGGATATGAGGTAAAAAAAAACCAAATACTGTTCGGTTTCTCACAGAAACCGATCGGTTCGTGTCTTAACAAATCAATGTGTCGTGAGGAGCAGCAGGGTTTTTGTGCACGTTGCCTAAGCATGTTTTTTTGTTTGTTTGTTTTGCTCTCATAGACTTGTTACCTATTCGCCCTATTATATGACCTACACACAGCAACGGTTGGACAAATCTTCATTTGTGTTCTACTGAAGAAACAGACACACCTACATGTTGGATGCACTGGGGGTAAGCAGATAAACATCTAATTTTAATTTTTGGGTGAACTAACCCTTTAAGTTATTTTGCTATTATGCTTGTTGTTGTAATCTTCTGACGTTGTACACATAGAATGTGGTGTTTGGTCAGTGTTGTGATTGTCCCGCCCCTCCTCCAGTGTGATTGGACGGCTGGGTGAAAAGTGACAGTGATGAGCACTGCGTTTTACTTAAAGTTGAACATTCTTTAACTCTAGGAGGCGACCAGTAAAAAACGCTGAATGCTTAGCACATGAGAGTGAAATACTTGCTCAGTGCCTCGTAGTCGTTACACTCATGGCGTTCTAAAAACTTGCTGCTCTCTTTGAAAACAATTGCATACGCCAGCCAACCTCTGGTATACAAATGTCTTCAATAAGTGTCAACAGATATGTTTAAGTTATGAGGACATAAGGCATTCATAAAAGAACTACATTTTGCTCTGCTCGAAAATATTTAAAATCTACAGAAATTTCATTTTTTTATTCAACTAATTTCCATTCCTTTTCAAGGGCTGAAAAACAACAACTTAAAAATTCCATTATATGTCCAGGTTTTTATGATGTTTGAATCCTGATGTGTGTTATTTTAGGTGGATGTGATTAATAAACACTCACATGAGCAGTGATGGCATCATTGGCTTCCCGCTCTGAAAGCCCATTGGTTATAGATGTGGTGATGCTCACACACCTCTCCAGGCGCTGAAACACACACACACACACACACATGCTTGAACATCATTCCAAAAACATCCAAAACTAAATAATGGTGTAGTTGATAAACCGGACATGTAATCGTATGGGGGAACAAGCTATAATATTTGAAGTTTTTTAAATATCTTAATATTATAATCAATGTAATAATAACAAAAGTAACAACAAAAATTGTAATTGTATAATAACATGAATATAATTAATAGTAATGAATATGATAATTATAATTGAATGAGTCCTATTTTGCATTTATATTTTTGTAATTGACAGTTATGATTATTATTATATTACAATACAACCAATTCCATAATAAAGTATATCACTACTTATAAAAAAAGCTAAATTGACATTTGTATTTTTCTTAAATATATGTATTGCTGTGTTTGTATATATTTTGGTTTCATAAATATTTGAACATTAAATATTGCTGAAAAGATACTAAATAGCCAAGGTAACCCATCTATCTATCTATCTATCTATCTATCTATCTATCTATCTATCTATCTATCTATCTATCTATCCTCAATTGAGGTAGATGACTGTATCACTGTTTAATATCTTCTTCAGCTGATTGATAGTCACTGACACCATCAGCTGTCATTTAGTGCATATCTGATATATTAACATCATTGTGTTTAACACACATTCTGTTTACACACTGCTGCCGCAAATAAATAAGATGACAAAAGACTACAAAGGCACCCCTGACACTATCTACCCTGTTCCGAGAGATCCTACAAGTCTGATAGTGTCAACTTCTCAATTCTGCTTGTCCTTTTGTTATTGTACTTAGTTTTCACCATGTTTTTCTTGACAAATTTGTGTTGTGGAGGACGAAGTTAACGGCCAAAGGGAATGAGTCGATCCCTACCTCCTCCAGCTCATCTTTGGCGTCCAGGCTGGTGGACACCAGAAGGCGACCCTGTGCTTTACCCTTAGCCGGCGAGGGCTCCATCTCCTCCCGCCTCGCTGCGCCCACACACACGGGACCTGACGGGGGTTTAGGGCGCTGTTTAAAACCCTTCTTTCACTGTTTACGTGGGAGTGTGGGGCTTATGAACTAGTTAACCCTCTCTCCGCCCAGTCCTAGGTGCCTACAGTGTGTTTACGACTCTTAATTCGCCACCTTCGCGCGACCACTCCAGTGTTTCCACAGTGTCCGACTGTAACAATTCAACTTCCGCAGGGCATGGTGGCCTAGCGGAAGTGTTCTGAACGCGGAGTGAAGGCGGAGCGATAAGACCCATTTATGCCAATAGCGTGCTAGGGATTTTGATTGACGTGGCAATTGACCAATCACAGTGATGGCACTGTCATCGAGACCCGTTAGACAAAAAGAAGCCCGTGCAACATGACAAGAACGCTGCTTCTGTGTAAACATGTGGGTGAAAACTCTGACAGACGGTAAACAACAATGGGATACAAAATAACAAAATAGAAAATTACTTTTAAATATTTTAACAGCAGGTATTTAGTCGTAGTTTTATATACTAATATTATAATTAACCCTCTGATAATTTTTTTGTGAAAATATCCATGGACATGATTCGAAAAGTTAAAATGGTCCTGAAAAAAAAAAAGTCAAACTTGAAGGCTACTGTTCTTGACAAAAAAACAAAAAAAAAACAAAAAAAAACAAAAAAAAAACATTGGAAACGAATGGGAAGTGTATCTAGTGGAAACATTTGGTACTGCGCCGAAACCAAATCTTACTGAAAGCATTTTTTTTAAATACAGCATCAAACAACCTTTTGGAAGACAACTTGTTTAGAATTCTGTCTGTCTGTCCGTTGTCCGTCCGTCCATCCATCCATCCATCCATCCATCCATCCATCCATCCATCCATCCATCCATCCATCCATCCATCCATCCATCCATCCATCTATCTATCTATCTATCTATCTATCTATCTATCTATCTATCTATCTATCTATCTATCTATCTATCTATCTATCTATCTATCTATCTATCTATCTATCTATCTATATATATATATATATATATATATATATATATATATATATATATATATATATATATATATATATATATATATATATATATATAAGATCACCTAAAGGATTATTACAGTTTTTCTCAATTGCTTTGGCACATTTTTCGAATCAGTCTTAACATTCTCTAAACTGTGAGTGCAAATTTGCAGGAACTTCAAAACTTTATAACATGTCTGCAAAATGTAGTTACTCACCCAAAACATTTAATTCATGCTTCAAAACCTTATTGTGTCAATAATTTGGCCAAGGCCACCAAAATCTAAAGTATTTTTTTTTTCATTGTGTTACCTACACTGGTCAAAATGTTTAGTTGTTTTTTCACCACAACCAGCAGCCATATCACCCTGTAGCCCAAGACTGGTTTCCCACTGAAGCTAAGCAGGGCTGAGCCTGGTCAGTACCTGGATGGGAGACCACCTGGGAAAACCAGGTAGCTGCTGGTAGAGGTGTTAGTGAGGCCAGCAGGGGGCGCTCACCCTGTGGTCTGTGTGGGTCCTAACACCCCAGTATAGTGATGGGGACACTATACTGACAAAGAGCACCGTCCTTCGGATGAGACGTTAAACCGAGGTCCTGACTCTCTGTGGTCATTAAAAATCCCATGGCACTTCTCGTAAAAAGAGTAGGGGTGTAACCCCGGTGTCCTGGCCAAATTCCCTCGATTGGCCCTTACCAATCATGGCCTCCTAATAATCCCCATCCACTGAATTGGCTCTATCACCCTCTCTCCTCTCCACCTATCGCTGGTGTGTGGTGAGCGTACTGGCGCCGTTGTACTGTGGCCGCCGTCGCATCATCCAAGTGGATGCTGCACACTGGTGGTGGTTGAGGAGAGACCCCTGACATGAGTGTGAAGCGCTTTGGGTGTACAGTAGTACATTTGAAAGCGCTATATAAATGCCTCATTCATTCATTCATTCACAACAGTCAACCATGAAAATTAAGGGTTTAAACAAATCTCATATTTGTTGAGAAAAGTCAATATATAGCATGTAAGGAAAAAAAAGTCTATGAACATTTGTATTTTTACAGTGTTTATTTTTGTACTTCATGTGTATATACACAATACAAGTGTATTTACTGTACATGTAAAGTAACTGACAAGAGTAACAAGATTTCACTTTAAATTTCATATTTGTGTATTACCACAAATACACGAACAACAAATAACATTCATGACAAAAAAAAAAAAATACTTAAAAAAAAACATTCTTGGTGGACATCTTTTCGCTCACATTGGTCAGGCCAAAGATTTTCATCAACATCACATCTGATGTTTTCCATTGCCACACACCGTGGAAAAAGTCTCCTTGAATGCCGCACACATCCCCTGAAATGGTTAGCTGTGATGTCCTCACATGCAGCATTCATGGCATCCAACAAAGACATCTGATTTTGTGGTCTATGATTATACACTTTCACCTTGCTGAAAAAAAAACTCTTCTATTGGATTTAGGAATGGAGAGTATGGTGGAAGGAATTCCACTGTTATCCTTTCATGTGCAGCAAACCAGTTCGGTGGAAGCTGACATTATCCCAGACAACAACATAATTAGGCAAATGTGGTCTAACTAAACCTCTTTCTTGTTCTGGAATCAGGTCTCTGTAAAGTGCATTTAGGAAGGCCAGGAGAAGTTGGGTATTTTAGGGCCCAATTTGTGGAATATGTGTGCTCACACCGTTCTCTGAAATGGCAGCACACGTAATATTGGCCCCACATTGGCCTGGTGTGTCAATTGTGGCTCGGTGTCCAATGAGATTGCGACCACGTCTCCGCCCTTTGGACAGATTAAACCCAGCCTCGTCCACAAAAACAAGAATGTGGGTAATTTCATGTACTTCTAACTCCATGATTCTCTATGAAGAAACACAGAACAAAAATGTAACAGTAAATGTATTTTCTTGGGTTTCTGAAACTTACAAGTTAAGTAATACAGGCATCTTAGAAAAACAGGAAAACTCACTAAGTGCACACCAATGGTTTACCTGGACATACTGGTACCGCAACGCCTTGACTCTTTCACTGTTCCTCTCAAATGGCACCTAATAGAGCTGTTTCATAGTCATCGGATGTCTTTTTAAAACTCTGTCTATGGTGGAAATGCTGACAGAAATTATATTTGCAAAGACATTATTGTCATTTATGATTGCACTTTGGGTCTCTCTTAGCCTGATGGAATTGTTGGCTATACCATGTTGCAAATTTCTTGTTCTTGCAGTTGGTTAGATACTGCTGCTCTGCCACCAGCGCGAGGTTGTCGTGCAGTTCTATAGAATAAACAAATAGACTTGCATTTACCTTTACAATATTGTTGTTTATACTTAAAAATACATTACATACTGTAAAAAAAAACAAACAAACAAAAAACACATATTTACCTGTTTTCCATATACGAAAGGTTTGCAATTGATGCCACTGTGGAGCTGTTTATATTAGGCTGTACTCTACGACCAGCCTCTTCCACTGTAAAACCATGATTTATGACATGATCCACAAGTGTGACTCTGATTTCATCAATTTCTCTGACTCTTCTATTTCCAACTCTTCCTCGATTTCCTTCCTCGATATATATACTGCCAAAGTTGATTGGTTACATAAATGGTTAAATGGTTGATTCATATTAGAGGTAATTTGCAATTAGATTGTGAATGCATCATGTGCCAATTTAGTAGACATTACAAATAATGTCAATGTTAGATATATTTTAGAATATACATTCATGTATACTAATTATGATAATTGAATAGATCGTTTTGAATGCGATGGCTTACACAATAAAACATGTCTGAGAAGTTCTGAAGTGTTTGACAGTGTAAGTGAGAATCCAGTCATCAGTTTTGATCAACAAGCCATATGCAATTATTTGTTGTCCAAACTGCAGACAGTTGTATGTACTCTTGTACACATGTGCCAAAGCATTTGCAATTTGCTCAAATCAATAAGAAATTCCAATCTGATGTGAAAAAGAAGCAGATTTTTCAGAGATCTGAACTTAATGTTTTGGGAAATAAAAAATAATTTGAGAACTGAGGCAAAGCAATTGAGAAAAACTGTAAGAACACCATACTAATACTGTGTTTGACCCCTTCCTCCTTCAGAACTGCCTTAATTCTACATGGCATTGATTCAACAAGGTGCTTGTTGAATCAATGAAGGTGCTTGCTGGATGTGCATCTTTATGGGATGCACATCCAGGGCACAAATCTCCTGTTCCACCACATCCCAAAGATTGGGTTGAGATCTGGTGACTGTGGGGGCCATTTTAGTACAGTGAACTCATTGTCATGTTCAAGAAACCAATTTGAAATTATTTGAGCTTTGTGACATTTTGTGACTTTGTGAGGGGCGGCAGTGGCTCAGTGGTTCATGTAGGTTGTCTACATGGTCAGAAACAATACTCAGGTAGGCCGTGGCATTTAAATGATGCCCAATTGGCACTAAGGGGCCTAAAGTGTGCAAAGAAAACAACCCCTACACCATTACACCACCACCACCAGCCTGCACAGTGGTAACAAGGCATGATGGATCCATGTTCTCATTCTGTTTACACCAAATTCTGACTCTACCATCTGAATGTCTCAACAGAAATCGAGACTCATCAGGTTGTGCATGTTGTGGCTTCACAAATAATAGAGTTATTATTTATACTCTGCATACCTTGGTAGTAACGAGTGGTTATTTCAGTCAAAGTTGCTCTTCTATCAGCTTGAATTAGTTGGCCCATTCTCCTCTGACCACTAGCATCAACAAGGCATTTTCACCCACAGGAATGTCGCAAAAGCTCCACTCTTCTCCACAATGGTAACCCCAGTATTTTAAATTGTTCTAATAATTAAACACAATTTTTCTCCAGAGACTGGATGCTGAAGGGCATTTATACACTGAAAGATATTTCAGGTCCTAAATGCATATTAAGCTTTCAAGAACTGTGTGAGCGGTATGGAACAGAACCCTCTTCTCTGTTTCTATATTTCCGCTTAAGGTCGGCCTTGAAGGCATATGGGGTACCCTGGGGGGAAAGGCTTCCCAAACATCCAATCATCGCTTGGTTTGACTTGTCCTCTTCTAATCACTTTACTTCATGGATGTACAAGAAGGCTTTAGAGGCTACAGCAAATAGTTTAGCTATACAGCATACATGGGAAAGAGACTGTGGACAAGAGGAAGGTATTATGGAATGGGAAAGAGTGTGGCAGAACATTTTTACTTCATCTAGAAATCCCAATCACCAAATGATCCATTATAACTTCTGTCACAGAACTTACTGGACCCCACTCAAAAGATATCGTATTGACTCCACTTTTAACCCCTTCTGTGATAAGTGCTCTGACCAACAACTCGGATCCTTTTTCCACATGGTGTGGGAATGTAAAAAAGTTCAAAATTTTTGGAAGGAGGTATGCGCTACTCTGTCAAAAATTCTTCAATGTCCTATACCGATAAGCCCCTCTGTATTATTACTGAATGACGACTCTCAGCTGAATTTCTCTGAACTGCAAAAAATTATCTGGCTGGCCGGTTTAACATCTGCGAAAAAACTGCTAGCACAACACTGGCTTCCACCTCACTCCCTGGATGTATACAAGTGGTTGTTTCAGCTTCGGGACATTATAATGTTGGAATTATCCACGGCCCGTGTGAACTTGGCACAAATCTCTACATTAAAGATTTGGACTATAGCTGCTGAAAAGATATCCAAGTATATTGCACAAAGTAATGATCAGGACTCATTAATACTTTAATAAATCCTGTGGCTTTGTTTTTCTGTTAATATCTCCATGCATTATGTACCCCATTGTACAGAGACCGCTGGGTTAAGTTGGGAGGGTGGGTGGATTGGTATATGTTTGCATGCCTTAATTAATAAAAAAAAAAAAAAAAAAAAAAAAAAAAAAAATTAAACACAATTTTATATTAAACTCTATTAAACACAATCAAGTTTCCTTCTTGTTCAAAAATACATAAAATAACACTTTTATATATAACAATATTTACTTTCTCTTGATTTAGCCTGCAACGCATGCTGGGAACCAACAAGCCCCACCCAGTTTCAGTTAATGCAACACAAATAATTTATGTTATCGCTACACAAACAGGTTAAGTAAACTTCAATTTGACTTATATTTAAGCGGATTGAACACAATCAAATTAAGTTTAGACAAAATGTATAGCAAATGTGTTGCTTTAGCTCATTTTAATAAAGCAATTTGAACAAGCAGTAAATTCTTTTCTTTTTTTCAGTGGACTGGATGTTTTTCCCTTTTCACACCATTCTTTGTAAACCCTAAATGGTTGTGCATATTTAACACATTTAGCTTTTAACTGGGCATAATGTTTAAGTTGATGTATTACATCTAGCTTTAAAATATTGTACATGAATTTTTCAGAAATATTAAAATGTAAAATAATTAAGATGGAAAAGGTAAAAATTTTTGCTAACAGAAAATAACACGCGTGGCAATTTTCCCTAGTATAAATGGTCTCTATATGCCATGTACAACTTGAATAGAGCTAATAGCAATACTTACCTCTTACATGCATTATTCTTTATAAGGCCAACTTTGTGTGACAAATACCACATTACTGTATACCATTAAAAGCACACAAATTTGTAAAGATAGCTCAGTGTTTTTAATGTTTATTTTACACAATCTGCTTCCCCCTGAACATAACCATAAAACACAATAATCAATTTAAACTTCACTTGAAGAATTTGTAGTAATATATACCAATATGACACCCACAGACCCAGCTATCCAAAACACACATAGAAGACAGATAAACACATTACAATCATATTCATGCCCTCCGAACAGGAAAGCAAGAAAAGCTGCATCTTAAACACTGTACATCTGTCATTATCAATCAGAATCTCATGACACCGGACGTCTGCCATCATGTCCATATGATACATTGCTACAGTTTGACTGACAGTTGTCTCAGCAGAGCATAGGTGATGTGGGAAAACAGCATTTATTTACATCTGGCCCAGACATTCATGTTATGTTATTTAAAAATAGAGCAGTGTTATTACTGAAGCTTTTAATACCATCAGAGAATTGTTGGACTGTTTCCTCTCAGGATGTATCCTGCAGTTATCGGCATAGGATTTCGGGTGTACTGAAATGTAACAGCCGTCTCAGATGACTCTGACCCCAGTGAGATTTGATGACTCAGCAGGTGTCATCGCAACAGGAAATGTTTCTGTCCAAATCCTCATTATCTCGGTTTATAGACACAGAGAGGTGAGCATCACTGCACAATTTACACTTTATAAAATACCAGAACCTGTAAAAGATCTTGACATTTGCTTCATATTGAATGGAACTTGGCATAGCTGAGATTTAGTTTGAGAAGTTTTTGGTTGAAAAGTTCCATACGTTATGTGTACGATGTATGCATGTGATTCAACTGTGCCTCACATTCATTTCATTCTGCCTGTCAAGCTAAGATATTATGCTTATTGAAAACATAAGTCAAAATTTACCTCTATAACTCCTTCTGCTCTTATCCACATTCATCACATTTTGAAGAAAAGTCTTCATAATCCAATTCTTCAAATGTAACTATGTAATTAGAAACATGGAATTTTGAAAAAAAAAAAAAGAACACATTTAAAAAAGCAGCCTCTTCGACTTAATTGTCGTATACAATTTAAATGTCTGCACATTTATGCATCATTTTTGGTCTTATTTTATTGTATATGTGTCACATAATTTCTTTGTTCTTCAATATTTTGCAAGAGAATATAGAGGTGACATAATTACATATTTTGCTATAATCTATACTGTTCAAAGGTTTGGGGCTGGTAAGAATTATTTTTTTTTTTTACTGTTTTTCCCTTATGCTCAACAAGGCTGCATTTATTTGATTAAAACTACAGTAAAATTAATAATAATTGTAATATTGTGAAATATTATTACAATCTGATTTTGCATTTGAATATATTTCAAGTGTAATTTAGTCATGTGATGGCAAAGCTGTATTTTCAGCATCATTACTTCAGTCTTCCATGTCACATGATCCTTCAGAAATCATTCTAATATGATAATTTGCTGCTCATGAAAAATGTATTGTTATTACCAGGGTTGATTCTACTTGATATTTCTGTTGAAACTGTGATTCATAAAAACTAAAAAGGTTTCCTGTTGAATAATTATTTGAAATAGATATATTTTGTAACATTAAAAAAATATAGAATGACATTACTGTCTTTGATCAATTTAATGCATCCTTGCTGAATAAAAATATAAATTTCTTAAAAATAAAAATAAAAGTTTTTTGAGTCCACGCACATGAATGAATTAGAGCGGAGTCTCAGATTTCGTAAATGCAGCAAAAACAACATTAACCAATACCATCAAAGTAATCCAGGAACGATTAACGAACAAATGTAATCTTGATGGAGAAAATCAAGTTCCATTTGGAAATGTCACTTTACGGAAGTTATATGTTGTCATTTCTTGACTTTGAGGGGAAAGTAAATCCTTTTTAAATGAACACAAGAACATCCCTGGGATAGTTTTATCTGAAACACTATTGCAGCATCAAGGGGCTATTTACACAACATCGTTTTCAACTAAAAACGGAAAACATCTCATGCATTTTGGATGTTCATTTACACAACAACAGTGTTTTGGAGGCCAGAAAAAGCTAACTTTTAAAAGCGGGTTTCAAAGTGCGAGTTTTGGAAAATGGTACTATTATTGTATCCGTGTAAACTACAAAAACAAGAATTTGTGCAAATGGTAACAGCAAGCGTATGCATATTACGTGTTCGTAGTGTTATAGGTGCGTAGTGTTTCTTCACAAAGTGACATCGCCAACTACTGGCCTGGCATCAGAATACAGCGTTTTTAGTCCTTTTTGTGGATCCGTGTGAACTTTGTCGCCTGTACAAAGGAAAAACTTTTCAGTTTTTAGTACATCGTTGTTGTGTAAACGCACCCCAATACAATACTTCTGCATGGAAATGGTCTTGAGCTCTGAGAACAAAATCCATCATTGCACATTTCTATGCTTACTTAATCATACTTGACATTTATTATTGTTTCTCTTATGTGCGTAATTTTTATCTGTGGTTCAAAACCTTCTGAATCCATTTTGGCAGACGGAAGAGTTTTGAACTGACCCGCACCACAGAGGAAGTATCAAGGACATTTCGCATGGCTAAAAAAACTAGCAGGACTACAGAACTGTGTCTTTGCATGACAAAAAAACATGAACGACAGCAAACAGTCCCTAAAGACTCCTGAAGACTGCTTTAAAAAATCTGGACAAAGACCTATCACGACAAAATTACATTTTAAACTCCAACAAGATCCGGATGGGTATATCACATCACACCAGCAGAAGATCCTGCGCTTAAACATTCAGCTCAACAGTCACCAATCTGATGGTGCGTTGTCATCGTCCATTTGTCTAAACGATTCTGCTCAAGTATAGATTTTCCTTTTTTTAAGTTTACTTTGCAAAAAATTTCCTAGCAAGATTCCCATGAAGCAATAATATGAATCTTTGGGGGATGAAAGATGAATAAGACCCAGTTTTGAAACAGTCTAGTCTGTCATCCTTTCATCCCAGTGAAGGAATGCCATGTCCCACACTGTCCCAGTATTAGTTTAGATGTTTTTGTTTTGTAGCTCTTTCTTTCTGTCAGTAATTGTCAACTTTTAGGCATCGTTGCAGTTGACTTCTCCTAGCAGCCAGTACGTCCTCATCCGTCCCTTTCCCTTCATCTCAACATCCCCCCTGAGCTCCAGCTGGAAGCAGTTGAATTCCTCCAGAATGACCCGTGTGGCTTCTGACACATGGATCTTCAGGGCTGATGGAAGAGGTTTCAATACACAGTAGATTATTAAAACACACACACGCGCATACACGCACACTTTTTGTTCGCATCAAATTAAAGGGCTAGTTGACCCAAAAATGTAAATTATCCTAGGATTTACTCACATTCAAGCCATCCTATGTGTATATGACATTCTTCTTTCAGTCAAACACAATAGGAGTTATATTTAAAAAAAATATCCTGGCTCTTCTTTATAATGGGACTATGGGAGTAAATAATAAATAGTAACTGAGATTCTGAAGCCCATAAAAGTGCATCCATCCATCCTAAAAGTAATCCACAGGGCTCCAGGGGGTTAATAAAGGCCTTTTGAAGCAATGCGATGCACTTTTGTATGGAAAATATCCATATTTATAACTTCATAAACTAGTATCACTGGCTTTCTAACACAAGTCGAGAAGAGTGACCTCTGACTTGACCCTTGACTTACGCTATTCTACGTTACCGGAAGAGATTATTTTTCTTTTCTTTGTTTTACTGAAATAAATGTTTACTTACTGTAAATACTGTTGATTATCACTGTATTTTGTTTATTTATATAGATATTATGCACAATTTGAATCTGTAAATTGATTTACAGATAAAAAACAAAAAACAAAAAAAACTTTGAACAGTGTGTAAATTACAACCACTGCGGTGAAAGAAACCTTGACTAACATTATAAAGAGACTTCAGAGGAAATTAAATGCAACAAAAGTGTTGAATACAACCTCTTTAAAAGTCTGGAGGAACCTCACCTTCTCCATTGGATTCCATGCGTGAAGCTGTATTGACTGTATCGCCAAACAAACAATACCGAGGCATCTTCAAACCAACCACCCCTGCACACACGGGACCTGGACACATAAAATAACACACACACACACACACACACACACACACACACACACACACACACACACACACACACACACACATACACACAACCGTCAGTCAAACCTTCCCATTACAGTCAGTCATGAATAAACAGATACGTCCTTAGAGAGGGCAGATTGTTCTGGGCTCTACTAGGATCCTCACCGCTGTGGATGCCGATGCGTAGGCGGAGCTGCTGGCTGGGTCGGTGGCGGATTCGAAAGGAGTGAACAGCCTCCAGTAAAGCCAGAGACATGCGGGCAATCTCGCGTGCATGCAGTTTCCCGTTCCTCACGGGAAGTCCTGACACCACCATGTACGCATCGCCGATGGTCTCCACCTGGGGGCGACACACAAATACACATCATTACCCTTGAAAATCAGAAGGGCATTTAATCCTACTGACTGTGCATATGTAGTGTGTATTTTAAAAGCACTTTATTTTAGGGTTCAATTCTCACTATTAACTAGTTGCTTATTAGAATGCATATTACTAGAACATTGGCTGTTTATTAGTAATATGTTAATTAAATGTACTAAATTACAAATTCATCAATATAATTATATGTAATTACTAATTTATTTAAATACATGACAAGTTTCAATAGAAATTACATTAAATTGTCTAAAGTATATTTAGAAAAATGTTTGTCAGTACATTTAACTGTAAACTTTAACAAAATTTCAAAGACAATAGAAGTAATTATGAAACTACATACAAAGATGTACTTAAATCCTACTTAAGGGTAAAAAAAGGGGTTTAATTTAATTTCAACTGACATATAATAAAGTGGGAGTCCCAAAATTGTTGACACCATGAACAAAGTAGGCTATACAAATAAATAGTTTCAAAATTGTTTAAAAGTAAATCGCATTGTTTATCCTTTTGATATATCATTCAAAAATGATTCATGTGTGAATTTTTTGAATGATAGATAAAACAATAAACAATGAAGATGTATTTTTATAGCCTACTTCAATCATGGTGCCAATAATTATGGCACTCACACATGTTATGTTAGTAGCAATTAAATTAAAATAATTTTTGATCATATTTACCAGGGGTGCGTGCCAATAATTTTGGCCATGAGTTTATATAGCTACGAATGCTCTGTCTGCATTCTTGAAAATGTCCTCTCGGGAACGGGCTTCCGTCTCTGATGATGTCAGCTTGACGTCTTTGCTGAATGCGAGTTTGACATCAAGGTGAATGAAACGCCTACTTTTCTAGATCCAATAATTTTCCAGTGAAAAAACAAGCCACGCCCTCTATTTTCATTTAGAAAATACGTCACAATAAGTGACGTACTATTAATAAGTAAAGTTGGTCGCAACTTTAATTATGCAGACTTTAAGTATATTAAAGTATATCATTTCTGTACTCTTTTTAAAGTATAGAAAAGTATACTACTTTTCACACGGGTCGCTATCAGCTAAGGGAGCACAAGGGATGCATCTAAGCCACTTAAACTAATTAGGAACTCATGTCGTTGCACAGATGGTAAATGTAATGACTGTCTGGAATTACCTTGTACACATCAAAATTGTCGATGATTGCATCAAAGCAAGTGTAGAGATCATTCAGCAGCGTCACCACCTGTGGCATGTACAAATCGACAAATAGATAATCTATTTTAACTCAATGCTGCACTCATGATTGTCGCAGTTACCAACAAAATTAGCCTATATTTTTTTTTCTGTGCGTCTCCTTGAGGACTGTTTGCTGAATTATACCCTTTGCTGAGGGTTTTCTGACCTGCATTGGTGTGCTCTCAGCTGATAATGCGGTGAAGCCCACAATGTCACTGAAGTAGATGGTGACCGAGTCAAAGGCTTCTGCCTGCACCATCTCACCTCGCTTCAGCTGCTCAGCAACTGAGCTGAAACAAAAAACACACATACACAATAAGACACCGCACTCATGCCAGTGAGAATGCCATCACTTTGTATGAACCATTTAAAAACAGCAAAAGAACCAGTTTCATCTCACATTTTAGATTTTACAAACAACATCGCTCATAGGTATTGGGATGGTAAAATATCCGCTTACCGAAGCTGCATATGATCAAAAATACAGTAAAAACTGTAATATTGTGAAATATTATTGCAATTTATAATATATGTTTTCATTTTACTCATGTGATGTGACTTTTTACCATCATTACTCAGTTTTCACTGTCACATGATCCTTCAGAAATCATTCTAATATGCTGATTTGCTGCTCAGGAAACATGTTTTTTATTATTATCAATGTTGAAAAGAGTTAATCTAGTTAATAGTTAATATAGTTTATTTTAGAAACCATACTGCTTATATTTCAGGACTCTCTGATGAATAGAAAAAAAAAGAACAGTATTTATTTAAAACAGAGATCTTTTATAACATTATGAATGCCTTTAATGCAATTTTTGATTAATGCATAAAAACATAAATTACCCTAAAAAAATCATACTGATCCTAAACTTTAAGTTGAGTGATTTACAAACGCTTTGCAAATTTGGTTGAACAAATCATTATAAAGAATCAGTTCAAACGAAAGAATCACATCAGGTCTCGGTAGTGCTTTCAAAACAGCAGAAATAAACAGGAATAAAACTTATTTATAAATATGAAAGATATGCGGGACTCACTGGGGAAGGATCTGATAGAGCAGAGCTTCAGCTTTACGTTTCTCCTCATGGTACGCCTGCGTCCTCTCCTCCACCAACTCCTCCAGGTTATTGGCATACTGCTCCATACGGGACAGGAGGTTATCCAGGATGTTGGAACCATATCCACTGAGGCCAAAACAGAGATGGGGAGGAATAAACAAGAGATGTGAATGTGATCACTGCAGCATGGGCCGTGCATGCAGATTTCCAAAAAAACAAAAAGAAAAAGAAAAAAATGAACACCCATAACAGACTCAGAGTTAAGAGTTTATTTCATGCATAATGATTAATAAAGAATATTAATTAATGCACATATCAAGAAATATTTTCATTTGATTGACGACAGATAAAAGTTTACGTAGATTAACTGAATAATAATAAAGCATCAGAAGATTTTATTGCTTCATATTAATTGAGACAATATATTATATAAGAGTGTTTTTTTATTAATTTAAATTGCACTAGAGCTACAGGGTTACTTAAAATTATGAAAAGTGAAAAGTAAACAATAAACCAGTTAGATTATCAAAAAATATACACATTACGTTATGCATATGTAACTCGTTCTACTCAACCCACCCCAAGTGGGATTCAAGCCGCTGTCTCCGGCATGAAAAGCAGGCGCTTTAACAAAGAGCTTCACGTCAGTCGCTAGCGCGCCTCTTGAGATCAGGGGAGTGAGGTTTACATGCACAGCTCTTACTGGCTTATGACAGTTACACTCACCCTCCTCAACCTCACTCCCATTCGGGTCATGGCACCAAATGTGACCAATCCTACTCAACCCACTCTAAGCGGGATTCAAACTGTGGTCTCCAGCGTGGGAGGGAGGTACTCTAACAAGGAGGCTAAAGACCGCAGCTTCAGGTCAGCCTCTAGAGCGCCTCTAGAGATCCGGGGAGTGAGGTTTACATGCAAAGTTCTTAGTGGCCTATGACAGTTACACTCAGCCTCATAAACCTCACTCCCATTCTGTGTCATGGCACCAAATTTAACCGGTCCTACTCAACCCACTCTGAGCGTGATTCGAACTGGTGTGGGAGGCAGGTGCTCTAACAAGGAGGCTAAAGACCACAGCCTCACGTCAGCCGCTAGCGCGCCCTTTTGAGATCAGGGGAGTGAGGTTTACGTGCACAGCTCTTACTGGCCTATGACAGTTATACTCACCCTACTCAACCTCACTCCCATTCGGGTCATGGCACCAAATGTGACCGGTCCTACTCAACCCACTCTGAGTGGGATTCAAGCCGTGGTCTTCGGCGTGGGAGGGAGGCACTCTAAAAGGAGGCTAAAGACAGCAGCTTCACGTCAGTCTCTAGAGCGCCTCTTGAGATCAGGGGAGTGAGTTTTACATGCACAGCTCTTAGTGGCCTATGATAGTTACACTCACCCCCCTAAGCCTCACTCCCACCCGGGCCATGGCACCAAATGTATCCGGTCCTACTCAACCCACTCTGAGTGGGATTCAAGCCGTGGTCTCCGGCGTGGGAGGGAGGCACTCTAACAAGGAGGCTAAAGACTGCAGCTTTACGTCAGTCTCTAGAGGGCCTCTTGAGATCAGGGGAGTGAGGTTTACATGCACAGCTCTTAGTGGCCTATGATAGTTACACTCACCCCCTTAAGCCTCACTCCCACCCGGGTCACGGCACCAAATGTAACCGGTCCTACTCAACCCACTCTGAGTGGGATTTGAACTGGTGTCAGAGGCAGGCGCTCTAACAAGGAGGCTTAAGACCGCAGCCTCACGTCAGTCGCTAGCGTGCCACTTGAGATCAGGGGAGTGAGGTTTACATGCACAGCTCTTACTGGCCTATGACAGTTACACATACAAATGTTGAAAAAAAAAATAGCTTTATGTCAATTTGTCATGTCACTTGTTTATTATATGATTTGTGTTTTAGGTACCGGTTATTCTTGCGGAGCAGTACTTTAATCTGGTTGAAGTCCGGCCTCTCGTTGATGTCTTCTGACCAGCAGCGCTGCATCAGCTGTCCTATCTCATCGCTGTGGCTCTGAGGACACAGCAGCGGACGCAGGTACGGCCACCGGCCCTCCACCACACGCTCTATGATCGCTGAACCACGAATTACAGACAGCAAAGGAGATCATGTAAATAAACATTCTCCGACTCTCTATCACGCTGGAAATATCGTGCACAGATTACAATATAGAATTAGCATATCAAATTTCACAGAAAAACAGAGAGTGATCAGACTCCCTACTGATGTGACAAAAAGAGAGAAAGAGTCAGACAGAGAGCAAATATGTGAGAAAAAGAATGAGTAAAAAAGATGAAAGTGTCATTCACAGGTTTTGAGAAGACCTTGTGCTTAACAAATGTCTTCACAGCAATCAGTGCGGGTGATGATGACACAATGCTGTCACAAACTTCCAATCTATCTATCTATCCATCTATCCATCTATCCATCTATCTATCTATCTATCTATCTATCTATCTATCTATCTATCTATCTATCTATCTATCTATCTATCTATAATAAATTTAATTATCCATCCATGCAAACTGTCAAACCCAGTGTCTCTGTCGTTCTCTCATTGCTGTCTTTGAATCCCTTTGTTCTCATGGTGAGCTGGCACTGTTCCAGGTACGTCACTAATGTTTTGTTGTCTCTCTTTAATGCCGCCACTGGTATGTGTGTGGTGATCCGTTTATGAGTACGGGTGACATCTCCAAGCTTATGTGAATGTGTATTTGTGTCCATGTCTCTGTACATAAGCAACACTGACACTGATAGAATGTAAATAAGACACAGGACATAGGCTCTCAATCCCAAAACACACACAGCAAAGCAAGCAACAGAGACAGTTACTGTCACACCTGAAAGTGACCAGAGTACTTGTAAACCTTTAAAAGCACCATAACTTATAAACGATATCTCTAATGCATGTTTTTATATGAGTGTTTGTATATATTGGAATCCTGAACACTTAATGTCTTAATGTCAAAACGAGTGTCATTTGTGCAAATGCTGCTCAAACTTTTCTAAGAATCAACTTCACTTTTCTGAGACTGTGTGCTGGTGTTACGTTAATTTTAAATAAATGCCTCTTGATATGATATTTTGATATCTAATGCAACAATTTTTGCATTAGTGTGCAAATACTTTTATGCCTATTTTACTAATGCTTTAGCAAATTGGACTTTGGCTGGCTTTTGGAAAGTTATGGGGGGGGGGGGGGGGGGTGTAGACAGATTACATGTAATGGAAAATGACATGGAAAAGTGACCTGTGTGTAATTAGCTGCATAATCGGTGTCTTATTTTATTTAAAGTTGTTTTCAAATCAAAAGCGTTAAAAAGAAAGCACTTTCATCTGCATAATGATTTAACCATTCTCATCACAGTAATGCTGCAATATTCAGATTCACAAATTAAAAATTCTCTAGAAAGCATGAAATAAAATGTGTCTCTTTTATACTTCTCTAGGGATCAAGCAGCGAGTGGCACTTTTTAGAGTCTGTTGCTAAAAGTTCCCACAAAATGAAAACCCAAATATGAAAATTCTGTCATGAATAATTTTGTTATATGAATTCATTTTCCACAAAATACACAACAACCAATGCATTTTGCAGTAAACCTAGCATTGGGTGATGAATAAGAGTGTCTATGATAAAGAAAAATCTTTAAAAATATAGTGTAACGTACCAAGTTCTTATAAATGTACTCTTTCATGCAGGTGTGTTACTAACTTGCTAACTAAATCAAAACTAAAACTATTAGAAATCATTTCAGTAATTAAGGGGTTAGTTCACCCAAAAGTTAAAATTGTCCATGTCCAGAAAGAGAATAAAAACATCATCAAAGTAGTCCATATGTGACATCAGTTAGTTAGTTCAAATCTCTTGAAGCATCAAAAATACATTTTGGTCCAAAAATAACACAACTTTATTCAGCATTGTCTTCTCTTCCGTGTTTGTTTTCAAACCTCAAATAAATATTCAAACGGTCATGAATCAGCTTATTGAATCATTAATCAATATGCTGATGTCACATATGGACTACTTTGATGATGTTTTTATTCCCTTTCTGGACATGGACAGTATAGTGTGCCTACGCTAAGATTTGCTGTCAGACTAAATATAAAATATCTTAAACTGTGGAACAACATTATGGTGAGTCATTAATGAAATAAATTTCATTTTTGGCTGAACTAACCCTTTAAAGTATTGCTGTAATAAAATCTAACAAATAATAACTATTACATGAAACTTTAAAAATTAGAAATGTTGCTGTGGCATCTAACCTAAATAAGTCTAAGAATAAATAAATGTAGGTATAAAACTTAAACTGAAATGAAAAATAGTTTTTATAAGAATTGTTATGAATTGTTATATTGAAATGTAAAAAAAAAAAAAAAAAAAAAAAAACTAAAATTAAAATGAAAACAGAAAATCGATCAATAAAAGCTAATAAAAAATAAAATAAAAGAATATAATAGTATATAATTAATATACTAAATTAACACTGGTTGGTATCATATGATTTTGAAAGATTCAGTTACATTTTTGTCTAACCATTTGTTTATTTACAAATAGCATTTTATAATATATATACTCTCTGGAAAAAAAATAAGAGACCACTGCAATATTTTCTTAAATTAGCATCTCTGCAAGTATGGAAGCCATCCCATTCCCATGTCTGTTGAATTCCAACACAGGTACACCTCATTCTATTGAATGAGGTGCTGATTAGGTGATCACCTGAAGAAAATCTTATTTAATAAGGAAAAGTATTAAAAAAACACTTCTGTGGTCATCACTACCCTCTTGCAGTAGGACCAGCTGGATGGCCAAAACAGTGCTAGTAGTACCGCAAAAGTAATTGGAATAAAACAAGAACTATTGATAATAGCAAAAAAAGTTTATTGCTAAGAGGAAAAGAAGGGTTCAATTTTGGCTTTACTGGCAGAGGGATACAGTGAGCGTCGGGTTGCTTCCATCCTTAAAATTTCAAAGAGGGTGGTTCATAAAAACAAGGTCAAGCAGCAGACATTGGGGACAACAAAGCTACAGACCGGCAGAGGGCGAAAACGACTCCATTGACCGGAATAACCGCCAACTCACTCAAATGTCACTTAACAACCGTAGGATATCATCAAGTGATCTACAAAAAGAATGGCAAAAGCCAGCTGGGGTGAAGTGCACGGCGAGGACGGTTCAAAACACAGCTCATAGGGGGAAGGCTGAAGTTGTGCCAAGCTAAACAAAAGCCCTTAATCAATGAGAAGCAAAGATGAGCCAGGCTGAGGTTTGCAAGAGACCATAAGGATAGGACTGTAGAGGACTGGAGTAAGGTCATCTTCACTGATGAGTCGGCTTTGTCCAACACCTGGTCGTCTAATGGTTAGAGAGAGGCCTGGTGAGGCCTACAAGCCACAGTGTCTCGCACCCACTGTGAAATTTGGTGGAGGATCGGTGATGATCTGGGGATGCTTCAGCAAGGCTGGAATTGGGCAGATTTGTCTTTGTGAAGGATGCATGAATCAAACCACGTACATGATTGTCCTAAAAGAGAAAACTTGCTTCCTTCTGCTCTGACAATGTTCTCCAACTCTGAGGACTGTTTTTTTTCCAGCAGGACAATGCTCCATGCCACACAGCCAGGTCAATCAAGGTGTGGCTAGAGGACCAACAGATCAAGACCCTGTCATGGCCAGCCCAATCTCTAGACCTGAACCCCATTGAAAACCTCTGGAATGTGATCAAGAGGAAGATGGATGGTAACAAGCCATTAAACAAATTCGAGCTGCGTGATTTTTTGCACCAGGAGTGGCATAAAGTCACCCAACATCAATGTGAAAGACTGGTGGAGAGCATGCCAAGACACATGAAAGCAGTGATTCAAAATCAGGGTTATTCCACCAAATTTTGATTTCTGAACTCTTCCTAAGTTAAAACATTAGTAATGTGTTGTTTAAAAATAAATATAAACTTTTTTTTTCTTTCCATTATTCAAGGTCTGACAACACCGGTTGTTGCTTTTCAGCAAATAAATGCTCTAAATTATTTATTATTTGGAATTTGGGAAAAATGTTGTCAGTAGTTTAATAAGTAAATGAAAAGAACAAAAATAACATGCTGAATATACCGTTACATATAGTGTGTGAACTCTGACCTTTGGGGCTGAGACATGGGCCTTCTAGGTAGAAGACACCTTTCAGCAGGGCGAGTTCCTGCAGGATGATGCCAAAGCTGTAGACGTCACCCTTTTGAGTTCCACATGCAGGTGGGTTGTCGGCACGCAGAAGCTCGGGGGCCGTCCACAGCTTGCCTACAAACGCAAACATCGATGTTACAGGCTTCTCCACACTCAAGCACTTTATCTACGTACGCGTTGCCACGGTACTCACGTGCATAGAAAGCGTGCAAGTCCTCCAAGCTGTTCTCTTTGCGGAAACTTTCTAGACCATAATCTGTGATCTTCAGCACGAAGCGACCATCGACCACGCAGTTGGAAGACTTCAGGTTGCCATGGGAGACAATGACGCTGTTGTGGAGGAACGCCATTCCCTAAATTGTGAATAGATGACACTCTTACAAAGACATCTGACAGCATCCCTCATATTTACCAACACCGCAGCATTAACATATTAATTAAAGACTCTTTTACAACTGCAATATGCTTACTGGAGTCATAATTTGTCCATCAGGGAATTGACATCTTCATAATACCTTTCAAATTACACACGTCTGAGCCCTACATAATGTCACACAGCAGGAAGAGTGTTTAAAAAAATGTAAAGCAATTTGCTGTAGATTCATAAAGTTACATTTTAGTGTTCTTTAGCAAGAAAGATTAAAACAGCATGACATCTTTTCCTTTCCTTCTCCCTCGGAGATTAAAGTGTTAGTGTCATTTTTGGGTGAACTATCCCTTTAAGTAGAGAAGATGGTGAAACACTCACCTTAACAATGTCATTGATCAGAGAATAGCGGAACATCCAGTCCAGCGTGATTCCTTCACTCTCCATGAGGTCCTACAAGTCACAAACACACACAAAAATACATCATGTGTCTCATGGGGAGCATCCGTGTAGAGAGAAGAGCTGAAAAAAATACAACTCATGGGAATTCATTATATCCACTCACAGTTATTTTATTATATTTTCGCAGTTTAAAACTGACGTACCGGTATGTAATTTTGTCAATGAAAAATACTTTGTGCAGATACAACTATTAGTCTTCTAGTGCATTCAAGTCCTCCCGGGAAGTTCCTATTTACAAATTGGGAAGTCGTAATTTTGACATCAGGTGAACTTAAATCTCATCGGTCAATGCAAGATGGCAATATGCCCTCTCTACATATAATGCAACATTTTTTTTGTTGCTTTATTCCTACAAAATGATGACTAAAATGTGTATCGGTGTGTTTTTGATATATGTTTTTATGCAATTCATCAAGGTGCTGTAAATTGAATTGTTGTATGTTCTATCATAATTGTACGATACTGTAGCATTTTCCCCCATGCAACTTTATGCAACCCCCCATGCAAAGTTTTATTGTAAATTATTTTTTACATGTTTTTATTTGAACAAGTATATCAATACAGACGTTGCATCCCTTGCGTTTTCTCACTGACATGTCCCAAACTCTGAAAATCCCTTCAGAACTTTGTTGTGATGCCCATGTAAGTAAATACAATCTTTCTGACATGATACATGAAAAATAACATGATACATTTTGCGTTTATGATTTTTTTCTTAATGTTCTAAATTGTATTTATTTGTTTAATTTATTCATGCATGCGTGCTTTATTAAATATTGGCAAGGCAAGTAATTGGAATCCTTATTGTTGGTGTAACAAAACGCGTGACATAAATATGAGCCGTCTATGGCATGTAGAGCAGTTGTGTGTGTCTTTACCTGTAAGCTGCCTCGAGGGCAGTATTCAGTAAGGATGCAGATGTTGGGTGTGTCGATACAAGCGCCGATAAAGCGCGTCAGGTGCTCATTCTGAACATCTCGCATCTATAACAATCGTGGACAAAGAGAGAGAGCGAGAGAGAGAAAGAGAGAGCTCTTTATCCCTCTTTTCCATCAGTCCCCAGCTATTAATATCTCCCAGAACATCATATAAACGTAATTATGATGAAGGCACATGGCAAAAAGCACAAAACAACATGGGCGCACACTTACATGTTTGAGTTCAAACAGCACTTTCCTGGTGAGCTCAATGCGTTTCTTGTTGACATACTTAATGGCTGTTATGTTTCCCTGGAAAAGAGGCATCAACGCACATTAGTTTCACCCTGATTGCTGTCGTGGGCTTAGCAAAGAGTCCGAGGGCTTTGGAGACAGATAAAAAATGCCTCATGATTTACGAGAAAAAAAAAGAGCAACATAATGCGTTAATTAAGCACCATCCTAATTAATGGAGAAAATGATGACATGTGGACATGAATAGTGCTTATCCTCAGGGGTTCTGCTTAATTGGAGAGGAGCTAACTCAACGGATGAAGAACTGGCCATTAGCCTGGGCAAGCTGATGGTATTATGGAGGAACCAAAGACGGACCCTTCCATTATTTCCATTATTCTGTTGCTAGGCAGGATACATTGTTTTTAAAAGGTTAGTTCACTCAAAAATGGAATTTCTGTCATTAATTACTTACCCTCATGTCGTTTTAAATCCGTAAGACCATTGTTCAACTTTGTACACTTTCAAAGCCCTGAAAGGTAGGAAAGACATTGTTACAATAGCTCATGTGACTCCAGGGGTTCAACCTTAATTTTATAAAGCGACGAGAATACTTTTCGTGTGCAAAAAAAAAAAAAAACCCTAACAAAAATAACACCTTTATTCAACAATGTTTTCTCTCCCTTTTACTTTCTTACGCTATTCACGTTGTTAGGCTATTCACACAGTGGAGCGCTTCCGGGTTCTACGGCAGAATGCCGGCTCACTATTGCTTACGTGAATCTCGAAGGAGAGTGACACGGAAGAGAATGTTTGAATAAAGTTGTTATTTTTGTATTATTTTATACACACAAAAAGAAATCTTGTCGCTTCATAACATTAAGGTTGAACCAATGTAGTCACACGGACTATTTTAACGATGTCTTTACTACCTTTCTGGGCCTTGAAAGTGGCCGTTGTGTTGCTGTCTATGGAGGGGTCAGAAACCAGAAAAAAATGTCATCAAAAATATATTTTGTGTTCTGAAGGTGAACAAAAGTCTTATGGGTTTGGGACGACATGAGGGTGAGAAATTAGTGACAGAATTTTCTTTTTTTTTTGGTGAACTAACCCTTTGAAGTGTGAAAACAGCACACAGGTATAATGGTAATTATTAAAACAATAAAAAAATAAAGTAGTAAAAAAAGAAAATTAGGAAGTGGGGAGGTCTGTCTTCTCTAATTGGTCAGAATGAATAGGTCTAAATAATAAACCTCTGATTTTGACTCTTCATTGTGTATTTTCAGTTTAACCCTTGTGAAAAAGTACACTTAAGCATAGTTTTAAAAATAGTTATTTTTACAGAAAATAAAATGTATTTAAGTGCAAACGAAATGCAATGTTTTTAGACAACTGCATTGAAATGTATTATAGTTTAAATGTATGTTAACTGCAATCAGCAAAACTTTAGAGAGTTTATTCGACCCATTTAAATAAGACTTACTGTGTGTGCATACCTATAGAATGCTATTCCAGACAATATTCATATGAAATTGCAAATTGTATTTGCAATTGCATTTTCAATCTGTGCATGCATACATTGTGACATAACGGAAACACAAATGCATGATTTGCAGTTGCATTTGGATTTTCCTTTCTGTGTATGTAACGTGTCTGCCAAATTATAAATGGAAAGCAAAGTCCATTTGCAATAGCATTTAAAATGAATTACAATTTTTGAAACTGCCATATTTGAAAAGCAATAGAAAATCACCCATTTCACTTCCTCCGTGTCCTGCCACAACCCTCACAAAAATCAAATGGAATCGCAATCCCTTTGCACTTGCATTTCCGATGCCTATCACAGTCAACTGTCAATCAGTCTTGAGGGCAGGGTTTATTGATATAATCGGAAAGTATGCCATGCCATCAAGTGGTGAAAAAGCCCTGTTTTCATCGTATTCATTTAAATAAAATGGGTAGAAATATCCAATAATGCCACAAAGTCAAGGAGGTGCAATTTTTATCAGTCTGCTTTGAAACAAAACTATGTTTAAAGGGAATCCGATTGCAACTATGTGACATTTTGAGAAATAACTAATTGCTGGCTTTACTAAGTTAGTGACATAAAATATTTGAAAAATATTCAGTGTAGCTTTAGACACAGGTATGTAGTGATTTGTGATATATAGTTTATATGGGTACAAAATAATGCAAACTTTTTAAATAGTTATTTTTAGACTGTTCAATCTTCAATGCTTACTTTCATATTTCAATCATAATAATTTGCACATTAGGTATTAAATCTTTAAATAATAAACCATAAAAGACAAAAACATCATGAGATTCAAAGCGACCCATGGGCCCAGTGGCCCATCCACCCATCTCTACCTTGTAGTAGCCAGTCTTGGCATAGATCTGGAAGTTTCCTTCCATAGTCAGCAGTGATCCGTAGTTAGAGCCTCTCTGTGTGTGGAAAGGGGAGTAAGAAATGAGTATGTTTCAAACTATTAGAAACTATTAGAAATGTCAGTATGTTCCCCCTCACCATTGAGATGGTGAGTTTGCTGCAGGCTCTGCGCAGCATCTTCTCCATGTTACTCATCTGGATGTCCTCCCAGTGCACACGCCACAGCTGAGCAGTCAACTCATTCTCCAGCTTCAGCTTTCTGATATCCGCGAGTGACAGACAGAGAAAGAGGCAGAGAGAGAGAAAGAAAGAAGAGTATAAATAAGCAGAGGAGAGGGACGATGAGAAATGCAATGGGGGAACATCAGATGAAAAAGACACAAGATCACAAGAATAACAGACCCACATTAAAGATAGTGTGTCATAATGTCAGCACTGGAATATTGAAATAATAGAAAAAATATCCTTCAGAGGCAAAGAACTTTGACATTTTATTATTAGCAGTATCAGCATTTTTGTGGGATTAATATATATTGACTGAAGCATGCAAACATAGAATTAATACAGAGCACAACAAATACAATCTTATTGTCTGTATAGTTGGGTTATTTTACAGTTGCTGCAAAGTTTTCACATTATTATTATTATTTTTTTAATTCATAAAACGACATGGTAAACTTTACTTATCTAATACACTAATTTTCATTATCATCCCACACAAGGCCACAATTTCATTTTCCATGGACAGACTGTTGCTTTTCTTAGTGTTACATGTTAATCACTTATAAAAAATATGGTAACACTTTAGTTAAGGGTGCAATTCTCACTATTAACAAATTGCAAATTAGCATGCAAATTAATTGTAACTATTTATTAGTACTTATAAAGCACATATTAATGCCTTGTTCTGCATGACCCTATTCTACATCCCTTAATCCAATACCCAAACTGAACAACTATCTTACTAACTATTAATAATTAGGTAATTAGAAGTTTACTGAGGCAAAAGTCATAGTTAATAGTTATTCAAAAAAGAGAGTCGGACCCTAACTAAAGTGTGACCAAAATAATTTTGTAGTTTACATTCAAATAAAAATGACCCCATGATTTACTCACTCTCAAGCCAACACAAAAAAAAGTCCAACTAGACCTTTTATTAAAACATATGTTATTTTTGATAAAGAAAGTGTCTTCACAGCAGTTTGACTTTTTGTAATTTGAAAGGTAGAAACAGCATCCGCTATACAATTGTAGAGTGACCCACTGGAGAATTTGGTATTCATCGAAATGTGGCTGTAAAAAGAGGTAGATGGAATTACAGAAACATTATATCTGACAGTCTAAAGCGGGGGTTTCCAATCTTGGAATGTGAGTGAGAGCTATTTGAAGGGATAAAATAATCGACTTGAGCCTAATTGATATACCTGAAGAACCATCTGTGTCTTCATAATTACAATAACACATATTTGGTATTTGGTAGGTATTTTCACTGTTAGTTCCTATCATATGTAGGGCTGTAATTGTAAATATGTTGATTTACGTGGAACGCATCGACGCGCCACACTGTTTACATTTATCCATAATCCTCTGTCATGCAGATGCTAATGGCTAGTATGGCAAGCTATGTAATACGGTTGTGTTCATAAAGTGTTTTGAAAATTTAAATTCTGTCATCAATTACTCACCCTCATGTCGTTCCAAACCTGTAAGACTTAACTTCATCTTCAGAACACAAATTAAGATATTTTTGATGAAATCGGAGCGCTCTCTGACCCAGGCCCTTTCAAAGGCCCAGAAAGGTAGTAAAGATATTGTTAAAATAGTCCATGTGACTAAAGTGGTTGAACCTTAATTCTATGAAGCGACGAGAATGAGTGTAGGAAACTGGAAAGTAATTGTTGAATAAAGTCGTTATTTTTGTTTGTTTTTTGCACACAAAAAGTATTCACGCCGCTTCATAAAATCAAGGTTGAACCGTTGTAATCACATGTACTATTTTAATGTGATTTCATCAAAAATATCTCAGCTTAGTTACAGCCCTAATCATATGTCCTATTAATTATTCGGAAATCTCTTGATATCCTGACTTAATGAATATCGTTGTTCGGCACTGTGGAATTCTTAATAATTTTGTAAATGTTAAACCATCAGATAAAAGGGAAAAAACTGTGTAAAACTGCTGTTTAAGCAGGGAGAAAGCTGAATGTCCATCTGTCATAATACACCATAATGTTTAAAGAATTAGTATGAATTGATATGACTGGGGCATATGCAGGTCATCATCTCTCTATCTTACACACAAAGAACTGCATTACTCTATATTCAAGAACTGAAGCCAACAGTTTGAAAGAAAACTCTTATCCTACCACAGCTATACATATAAATATGTATAACATGTGTAACATTCATTCAATGTTTTAAATGTTAAATGAAATGTTAAAATAGCTATTTTTTATTTTCCATGCAAGCATTATAAAAGATAATTAGGCTAATTACCCATAAATTAAGGTTATAGAATGTGCAGTAACACTTTTACAGTATTTTACAGTGTCCTTGTTTCACGATACATGTATTTACCATAGTAATAACAGTAAATTATGCATAATTACTTGCAACTAATACTAGTCCTACTCTAACCCTATAGTAAGTAAATGTAGTTGATTGATATTACTCAGTACTTAAATATGTAACTACACTGTAACAATAACACCTTAAAATAAAGTGTAACTGAATGTGCTAACAGCTGAACATCACCGATCTGCATATTTAGAGAAGAGCCTAAACTTTTACTTTTTATTAAAGCAAAACCTGCAATCCTCAGCATGACTTTAACAGAAATCATATGCATTTCATTGTCATTGGATACATGGTCACATATCGAATAAAGTGATGAAGTCATGGAGACGTAGACTGAGTTGCTATATCTGTCTCTGTCGTGGTCTGGCAGTAAGTTCCCTAATTAAACATCAGGATTCAGGAACAGATAGAGGAGAAAGACAGAAAGAAAGAAAGACAGACAGAGAGATATAATATCAGACCCAGATAGCCCAAAGCTCAGTATTTGCACAGCTGACATGTAGCGTTACACCACGTCTACACTGCAGGACAATGACGAGACAAAACAAGAACGCTCATGCTATAATCAACAAAGCTTTATTAAAGGTGGGGTAAGTGCTTTCTGGTAACCGTTGTTGATATTTAAAATCACCAAAACAAACACGCCCCTACCCCAAAAGGGTCTCCGCCCTATTTTGATAGCTCCGCCCCACACATACGTAACCCAGGCAACAACTGTATCAGAATCTGCGTTACTAATCCAGGTCAAATATTCAATGAAAAAGTCACTCCTTCCATCACAAAAACACAAACCGCTCTCATAAACAACTCGATAGAACAGGTGCACGACAGTCCAAATAACGACATATTACAATTATGACCAGATTAGAGTTATAGCAATCACAAAAACACAAACTGTTCTCATGAACAACCCGATAGTACAAGCACAATAGTGCAGCTAACAACATATTACAATAATGACCAGATTAGAGTTATGGCAATCACAAAAACACAAACTGTTCTCATTAACAACTCTATAGAACACAAGCACGACAGTCCAGCTAACGATATAGTACAATTATGACCGGATAAGGGTTATATAATAGATCATGAAAAGAGGAAACAAACATATATTAGGAGTATAGTATCTTACTTGTCGGACACATTTTGTGAGCTAATGCTTGAAGCACACAGGGAGTAGATTTAGATGCTCCATACGGTGTGTAAATAAACGGGTCTTTATCATCGCTGAAGTGAGCAACAATATGATCGCAAATGGACAAGCAAGCGAACATGAAACACGAGCATAGTGAAGCAAAAGAAGCATATATTAGGCTAGTTCTCGGCTAATGTCCGTCATGTGTGACTCGTGTGTTTTGAATAATGACGTGCACAGAGCGAGAGCGAGCGCTCTTCTCACCATCAATAGTAGACACGCCCTTTACCTGCTGATTGGCTACAAGTTTGTGATTCCACTCTGCCCGAGTCCTTTTTCTAAAACGGTTTTGAAATAACACTTACCCCACCTTTACAGCGTTCTACATTTGTCATGTCGCTCGCTCTCAGTATAGACACTGTGTTTATCTGCACGGCTTACAACTGACCTGTATATGAAGACTGTGACCGTTACGATGATGATAAAAATGAAGCACACCACTATGGAGATCATCTGGCGCATGGTGACCGTCTCTGAGGAACAAAACCAAGAACACAATATCCATGATTTTCATTATTTCACAGATGCTGATGATCACACTGATGATCACATTAGTATTTTTTATCTCAATATCACTAATACGAGAGCCTGGGCGAATATACGCCACTGTTTTTTTTAAAGAGATTAAAGGGTTAGTTCACCCAAAAATGTCCATGTTCAGAAAGGGAATAAAAACATCATCAAAGTAGTCCATATGGGACATCAGTTAGTTAGCATTGAAAATACATTTTGGTCCAAAAATAACAAAAACTACAACTTTATTCAGCATTGTCTTCTCTTACACTTTGTTTACAAACCTCAAATAAAGATTCAAACGGTTATGAATCAGCAGATTGATTCATGATTCGGATCGCCAATGTCACATGATTTCAGCAGTTCGGCAGTTTGACAAGCGATCCAAATCATGAATCAGCTTATTGATTCATGATTTGGATCGCTTGTCAAACTGACCGTTTGAATCTTTATTTGAGGTTTAGAAACAAACGCGTAAGAGAAGATAATGCTGAATAAAGTCATAGTTTTTGTTATTTTTGGACCAAAATGTACTTTCGATGCTTCAAGAGATTCTAACTAACTAACTGATGGACTACTATGATTATGTTTTTATTCCCTTTCTGGACATGGACAGTATAGTGTGCCTACACTTAGATACGCTGTCAGACTAAATATAAAATATCTTAAACTGTGTTCCGATGATGACAGAAGTCTTACGGGTGTAGAACAACATTAGGGTGAGTCATTAATGACATCAATTTCATTTTTGGGTGAACTAAGCCTTTAAGGGCCAGATTTACTAAAAGAGAGCACAAATTCACAAAAGTGCAGATGGGTAAATTTATGTAAGTGATCGACTGACGATGTGCAAATTAAAAAACACATATGCAGCCCGATCATTTCCATAATGACCAATGCAATCAACCAAGAGCAGCGCAAATTAGCGTCTGGTTTAAGACTTTAAGGATTTTTGGGAGGTAAATAATGGGTTTATAATGACAATTTGACTAGTGCAAACCTGTGCTGATTAATATAAATACTCTCCTCCCATAAATTTTGCATCTTAAAGGAAACTCCTACAAATGCATTTGCAATAAGGTCAGCCGCAAAAAAAAAAAAAAAAAAAAAAAAAAAAAACGTTTCACTGCGTGTATTTAGTATATCCTGACAATAGGTTATTTTAACGCCAAAAGAGGGTTTGTGCTGTAATCTGGCCCTAATAGTTTTATTAATCAAAACTGTATTTATAAATTAAATTAAAAAAGATCACACATAGCAGTAAAGACATTTAGAATGATTTCTAAAAAATAATAATTTCAAATATATGTTCTTTTGGACTTATAAAAAATTATCTGATCGTTACCAGAGCATATTACAGTCAGCCTGGTGTACCCTTTCGCAAAAATACACACGTAAACACAAGCATATTCATTTTAAAAATTAATGAGACCACCGGCTTACAGCAATTGAAGCTCTCGCAATAATGATGAACTGCTGTGTGGTAGTTTTGGATCGGTTATTAACCTAAACTTAATTAAAAAAAGATTATAGAGCAGCATTAAAAACAACATGAGACATTCCTTGATTTAATGATCACGTTAATCATTAACCCCAAGTGTTTCATCCCACTTATAAAAATATATATATATATTTTTGGCATCCATTAACTGGTCACTACAGTCTTCACTTCTACTATAAAACATTACACTAAATTATAATGAGAAACATTACTAGGAAGCACTTTATATATATAGTTAATAGTTGATTCTGTGGTCTTTTCATACAGATCTGCTATTGTATGAGTCATATAGGGCTGCACTTACTTGCCAGGCAGGCAGGGTTGTCATATTTGAAGCCACACAAAGGGATATCTGGAGGAGGACTGCCCTTCAGCCAGTGCACCTTCATCCCTGGCTCTGGATTCATCTGCTTCTGACTGCCATTATACACGGACACAATCTAAGACATACAGAAATCATTTCAGCAGTGGTGAGGTGGGCTTAGCCAGTAATGTATTTTAAATGTGAAAAGGTGTACGTGATCAGATGAAACCTCTATACCTGATAAACTCCTGTATTTGTGTCGTTCATGTCCCAAAGAGCAAAGTCAATCTCCCGATCGCCATTCTCATCTAACTGAACGAGTCCAGTAACCCCTTTGAAGATGAGAAAATAAATAGATGCTATAGAAAATAGAAAAAAGCTGCACAATGCATTTCGAGCCTTATTTCATTGTAAGCTTCCCATATAAACCAAAAATGAATTTAGTCATATGGGCAGTAAAATGTTTCCTTGTGAGAAAGAAGTATACTTGTGAAAAGAGTACTTGGAAAAATAATACACTTTAAAAGAATATACTTAAAGGTGCACTATGTAGGATTTTTGCAGTAAAATATCCCAAACCACTAGGCCAGTGTAATATATTTTGTTTATTTGAATTCTTACAATATCCCAAATGTTTCCAACTATTTGTAAATTGTAAAAAAATTGCTATTTTAACCAAGGAGCCGGGACGTCTGAGGGAGTCACCTGTCAATTTCATCATATTTGCGTTTCCCTCGGTTTCCGAAACACTTTTCTCTTAGCAGTGTGCAACAAGTGTCACAGGAGTAAAGTCATAAAATAATTTTAAATACACTTAAATGTATCTAATATGATAAACAGAGCTGTTGTCTGGCTATCACCAGACCAAACTAAATTTAAATTGAACATTGGTCTGGGGAGTCTGCTCTATATTTTCTACTGCACAAGGGGCATAATCAACTGGCATTATTTAAATAACTACGCTATTTAAATAACTCTACGCAATTGGATAGTCCTTCAACCAATCAGACCACAAGAGGTGTGATCAATGTGTGGTTGACCTTTATTTTAAATGATTTCCAGCTCAAGTGGGTCGGTGGGGAAGACAGTGGTGTTCATTTAATTTCACCGCGGGATCGTTTGTAAACAAATCTCACAATGCTTTTCTTCTATATTTGATCTAACAGGAGAAATGGTGCAACACACTTATGTGAGTAAAACATGTTTTTTATATGTAATAGTATTGCATTGTTATAGATCCTTTTGCTTATGTGTAACAAACACACCTCAACACGCTGGACTCAGACATGTGGGCCAGGGCTCGCAAAGCCCAACGTCCCAGCTAGGGCTGTGTGTTTTCCAAATGGAAGCCCGTCGGCAGGCCAATGAATCTTGTAATATTCCTTTCTTGTTCTGCTATTCTCACTCTCTTGACTTGACATTTGAAGGGCACGCTCGCGCATGTGTATGTGTGCGGTTCGCGCTTATATCGAATGATCGTGCGGGCAATGTAATACAAAAATAATAGTCCAATCAATCGTGGGTGGATGAGAAATCAATCATTGTTTTTGTTTGATAATGACGTACTTGAATCATTCTTGATTCATTTGGTTGCTGCTTTCAAAACAACCCCTCCCTCATGTGGACTGAACTGACAGGGTCATAAATATGACAGCAGAGCTTAAGCTCATTAAATATGCAAATCTTCTCCAGGCCTAGCCGTGGCCGTTTACTTCCAAGTCTCCAGTTGCGGCATGCCCATCAAAACCCAGCATTCAGGAGAGAGCCTCAAAACCAGTAATAGCCTATTACTTAGTAGTTATGATGTTTTTGAATGTAAAAACCACACAAGCGTCATTAGTTGACCTCAGACAACAGTATATATATAAAAAAAGCCAGTTCATGACACACTTAAATGCAATTAGCAGAACTGAGAAATCATTTCTGTTAAACTAATACTTCAATGCCATTTCTGTTAAAACTTGTATGTAGGCCATTTAAATATGTTTGTAATTTAAATGTAATAACAATACAGTTCAAATTATAATCAAGTACTTTGGATGTGCATATGTTAAAGCACAACAAAAGATTCTTAAAACGTATTTATTTAAAATGTATTTTAAAGTCAAACTTTTAAATTGACATTATTACAAAGGGCACTTTTTAAAAGTGTACTGAAACATATTCATGAACAGGTACTCTGGAGGCCTTTTATTTCCTTAATATTATGTTATCGGCAAGTGAATTATTATTATAATTTTTTTTTTTTTTTACAAGACTTTACTTTTAATCGTACATTTAATTCAACTAAGCACACTTCTTTTTCACAAGGGTTGTATTCAGCATTTGGTCTAATTTGCACTGGCGCATCATTAATCATTAATCATTCATCGCAGTTTAAATATCATTGATGGATGAACACAAGGCTGAAGCAGTCAGCAACAGATGCACAGCACCTGTAGGGGAAAAAAACCTTGGCCAAACCACACAGGAGGAAAGAGGCTAAAAGATAATCACACCTCATTTATCCAGTAGATTTTCCCATCATTGATGCAGTAAGCACTGAGCAAGCACACTATGTTTCTTGCCAGAAATGTGACTCATTCCCGGTACTCAGCATTAATGCCCACAAACCTGACTGTGCTTTTCTAATGCCTGGCATTTTGCCAAGCTCACCTGAGTTCTAACCCATGCAGAGACATTCAATAAGCTGTGATTTAACAAGCTATGGCTAGTTTATCTTGGCTTAGTGAAAAAAAAAAAACCCTAATGGCTTATATAACTTTTATGGTATTTCCATTTAGAACCTTTACACAGAGAAAAAATGCGTCAAAACTGTACCTTTAGGGGTACAACAGTTTGTCACTGGGGCAGTAGCTTTCAAAGGACATTTTTGTACCTTTTTACCACTTTAAAGGTTCATTGTAGTACCTTAAGGTATGTATTTGTATGCTAGGGTACTACACCTTTTAGAAGTAAAAAAAAGATCCAAAGATGCCCTTTGAATGGTACTGCCCCAGTGACAAGCTGTTGTACACCTAAAGCTAAAAGGTACAATTTTGACACTTTTTTCAGTGTGAAGGTGTGTGCGTGTGAGCACGTTTGTGTGAAATATGAAGAGACAAATGTGTATAATGACATGGGTATGACATAGGTATTACAAGTAGAGGGTGTAATATGAGGACATTGGCCATGTCCCCATTTTTCAAAATGCTTATAAATCATACAGGATGAGTTTTTTTTTTGAGAAAGTAAAAAAGCAGAATGTTTCCTGTGATGGGTAGGTTTAGGGGCAGGGGCAGTGTAGGGGGATAGAAAATACAGTTTGTACAGTATAAAAACTACTACGCCTATGTCCCGTTTGTGATAAACTGGCCAATGAGAGGAGAAGAACAACTGAAAAAGAAGTAAAATTTAGCACTTTATAAAAAAGGACTTATTATGCAAATAATATACTTAAAAGGATATGTGTAAAATGATGTCATGTTTCAGTTACAAAATTATAATTCATTTATAATTTAAATTTAAATTAAATATAATAGCTGCACTTTAAAGTGCTTATTTCCTCAACTTAAGTAGGACATCTAAGTACATCTTTATAGGTAATTTCAGTTCTTCCATTGACAGAACTTCTATTCAGTACATCCACTGACTTTGACATGTGATTAGTAAGTGTACTGTTAAATGTACAAACAAGCATTTATGGTAAACCAAATATACTTTTTTTTTGTCAAGAAAAAAAAGTATTAAAAAAACGGGGGCAAAATATAACAGCATTTTTGGAACAACCTGACCATGAGAAAGCGATGACTTAATATTTCATTTCATTTTTGGATGAATAATCATAGGGTCATGTAAAAAATAACAGAATTTGTGGAGGAACTTGGCTGATTCACAACAGTCTGATTCTAGTTATAGAGAGTCTTTAGAGAGTTTCTATTCCTGAAGTCTTTTACTCCATGTGGCGTTCCCCAAGTAGACCTTATAATTTTCTAATCAAAACGAGTTTAAATTGACTCAATCTCACGGCAATTCGTACGTATTTTACGAGGTTGCTAATTCGTACGAATTTGTATTTTTTTTGTACATATTTGACGAGTTGCCAAATTCGTATGAATTCGTACTAATGACCTACCTCAAACCCCGCCCCTATACCTACCCATCACTGGGGTTTAGACAAAATTCGTATGAATTAGCCACGTAAATATGTACAAACTGGTTGTGAGATAGCATTGGTTTGAATACATAATGTATTTTTTGTCAAGCAGGTCGAAGAATGACTTATTGCTTTGGCTTGTTGATACTGATCAATAGAGCTCACCATAGGAAGCAAGACAGAGACAGACTGCAATGGAGCAAGACGTACTAATGAGTAGAAATAATAATGAAGCGACTCGGAAAACAAAATAAAGACTGATTTGGGAAAGAGCATGATGAAAAGTCGTAAAGCCAGTGTTCTATCTAAGGAGACTATGTAGAAAATACATGTTGTGAATACACATCTCTCTCGGCAGTAATTGTGATTTGGGCTCCCATGGTCCCAGCGGAGAGCCAGGTTCAGTCAGCAGCATAGAGTTTCATCCCTGACACGGCAACACACTGTTTCCATTTGAGCCACACTAATAGGGCGCCAATATAGTGTGTGTGTGTATGCGTATGCGTGTATGTGTGTTAAGTGAGGTTACGTGCATGTGTGCATGTTCAGGGGTGTTTGTCTCTTCTATCAAGGACATAGTTCCCCCTCCCTCCTCAATATCTGAGCTGAAGCACACCTGTTTTTTCAGCGTCAAATTGAATAAATTAGAAAAGTGGTTACTGGAGCCTGCCACAGTGTGTACTCGTTGAAACAGCCCTTTAGTCAGACTGATCTCAGAGGAAAACATCTTTTTATGAAGTTAAATCTATGTAATTAGACATCAGTGCTAGCGTTAGTTTGACAGCCTCCCTCGTGCGCGAAGCGGCAGCAGAAAGAAATCAACACTGCCGTGATTGGCATGTCTTTTTTCCTGTAATTTCTACTCTAATTAGCTTGGTATAAACAGCAGTGAAGCCAAAGGGAAATAATATGCAGGTTTTGTTGTTCCGAAACAAGAAAAAATCGTCCTATTCCCAAAAGACATCTTCACTGGACGCTCATAGTTCAGTTCTGTCATAGAGTACCTGTAGCTTGTTTGGTAAAACATGGAACTATAGAAGGTCATGGGTTCGATTCTCAAGGAAAACATATGCTGATAAAACGTACATTGAATAAAACATCTGACGAATGTGATTGTGGTAAAAATGTCAATCAATGCCAAACTAAATTACACGCACTGTAATATTCCTTTCTCGAAAAAAGAAAAATCTAATCGAAAAATTTCTAGAGACTCATCACATCTAAATTGTTCAGTTGGCCAAATTGAATTTCTGAATTGATGCAATTTAATTCACAGAAATTAAATTTGGTCAACTAAATTTTTTAGATGTGATCAGTCACTAGAAAATGTTCCATTGGAGACCAGCATTTTTTTTTACAGTGCAGAAATGTCTATGTAACAAATTTTGTAGAATCTTTAACAAAAAAAGTAGAATGTGTGCCCATGCAAGCAAAAATACTATTTAGACATTATTAAAAGTAAAATAATAATAAAAATGTCAAAACCCAACAAAATTACTAAAACTTGAAATATAAAAATAAAAACTAATTCAAAATATTACAAAAAAATCAATAATAGTATCTCAATGTATTATTAAATATTGTTGGTTTAACTTAAAAAAAAAACGTAAGTAACCTGGTTGCCTCAAAATGTTGAGTTTATTGAAATTAAAAATTTGAGTTGATACAATGAAGAATGAAGGATAGTGGTTTAATAAATAGAAACTAAAAATATAATTGTATCTGAATCAATAAATCATGAAAACAGCGCAATTTGGCATGTTTCACTGCGTTATCACAAATAAAACACACAATTACCCAATATGCTTACAAAATCTTTTAATAATATTTTAATAAAGGTTGTCAATTCTCAAAAATGTTGATTGTATTGTTGAAATGCTCTTTGTATTTTTGTTGTATTGTATTTTTCTTCAATGAACTCAAAATTTTAAGGCAGCCAGGTAAATTATTTTTTACAGTTGTACCGAGCAAATTCAGACATATATCAAAATGCTGATAGCCTTTGGAATTCACCTCATAAAACCCAACAATAAAAGGAATCTAAAGGATTAATTTTGACATCAAAATGCAAACAGCTAATATGCACAAGCTGAAAAAAACATGTTAAAGGGATAGTTCACTTTGAAATTTAATTTTGATATGTTTTAGCTTACCTCATGGGCATCCGAGATGTAGGAGTATTTGTTTCCCCAGTAGTTTCAATTTTGATCATTTTAGGTCAAACCGTTCTTGTCTGTGCCTCACATAATGCAGGTCTATGGTCACCACCTCAAAGAGCATACACAGAGAAGTCCAAATTAAACAATCCCCCATCGTAGGTACACACTGATGGCCTAAGACACGAAACGAGCGGTTTGTGTGAGAAAACGAACAGTATTTATATCATTTTTACCTCTTGTACACCACTACGTCCGACTGATCCGAGGGCGCGAGTGCGTGTTTCCTGTGGTGTACAAGAGGTAAAAACGATGTAAATACTGTTCGTTTTCTCACACAAACCGCTCGTTTCGCGTCTTAGGCCATCAGTGTGTACCTACGATGGGGGATTGTTTAATTTGGACTTCTCTGTGTATGCTCTTTGAGGTGGTGACCATAGACCTGCATTATGTGAGGCACAGACAAGAACGGTTTGACCTAAAATGATCAAAATTGAAACTACTGGGGAAACAAATACTCCTACATCTCGGATGCCCATGAGATAAGCTAAAACATATCAAAATTTAATTTCAAAGTGAACTATCCCTTTAATGGTATTGATCTTCAAGTTGTTTATGACTATCCTAATAAAAGATACGTTTGACCCATTTTATATTAGGTGGCCATAACTATATGTACACTGTAAAATTTCTTTGGTGTTTTTTGTTGATTTAACTTAAAAAAGTAAGTAACCTGGTTGCCTTAAAATTTTGAGTTTATTGAAATTAAAACTTTGAGTTGATACAATGAAGGAAATTAGTTTAATAAATAGAAACTCAAAATATTTTTGTATCTGAACCACATAAAAAATGTGATAAATCATGAAAAAAGCACAATTTGGCATGTTTCACTGCGTCATCATAAATAACAAACACATAATTTCCCAATATGCTTACAAAATCTTCTTAATAATCTTTTAATAAAGGTTATCGAATCTCAAAAAATGTTCATTGTATTAACTCAAAATTTTAATTTCAATGAACTCAAAATTTTAAGGCAACCAGGTAACTTTTTTTCTAAATCATTTTTTACAGTGTATTAACGTTTAAATTAATAACTTGATACAATGCACTTATTGTGTACATACATGTTTTTAAGTTTTAATAACATCTGTGATTCATTTCTGTAGTTACATTTATAATAACACTGTTGACACATCCCTTACACCTAACACTACTCTGAAACTTACCCATACCACCACACCTGCCCAAGTACACAGTAGTTAAGACCACCTAATGTAAAGTGGGACCAACAATTTTTGTCATTTGAGGGACAATATACATTTTAATCTTTATCTGACATAAGATCATGCATTTAAATGCACTCACACATAAAGAGTGTGCGCCGACAGATTTCTTACTGCAAACCATTTGTAACTACACACACCAAGTGTTTCCTTTTATGAAATGTTCTTTAATATGTCCCATCTGTAATCAAAAGCACACATGACATGTGCATGAGTTTGAACATGTGGGATCATGTAGTGAAAATGTGCACGGAAATCCTGCTAAAAGAGGACACAAGAACTTCCTCTTGCCACCAGAGGGATTGCGGACAACTGTTGAATCATGGGAAGAGGCTTTCAGATGGTTTGCATGGGTGTGGGAATGGACCAAGTGGGGTCTTCTCAACTCACATCAGCAGCACGAGGATTTCTAAATCTATATTCTTCCCACCCTGACCAAATTTGTCCCATTAGACCCGTTCACATAATCCACATGATGTGTAATTCATCTCCAAACAAAAGTGTCCTCAGCATGAAGGTAACAATCATTACTTGTAATTCATACATGTCCAGTAACAACAGGCTGTGCTTCCAATGGGGACAAGGTTGAAATTGTTTAAACTTTAGCATGAAACACTTGACCTGGAAGCAACTTGATGCTTTGCTGCATGTAGTTTATAAAGGCCCTATGGAATCTCCCCCAAATTCATAATTGAATTCATAAAACGCCATAGAGCCCCACGTTTAACACACTATAAGGGTATAAAAAGGTCTTTACAGATGGATCAATTTCAAGCTAGAGAGAAATTTACATTCCATATGTTTCTTACCAAAGCAACTTATACGAATATTGGCACTTAAATGGGTATCTAATTCAAAGCAAGCCCTCAGACAAGTCAGATTTTAAGCAGAGATACCGTAAGAAATAGAATGAGACCGAAATAATTAAGCCTTTGGTTCTCAATTATTTAAGAGCAACTGATTTTGAGTGCTCAGTCAATAACAGGTGGATTTGATTGCACGTTATACGAAATTCACAGCATGACAGCTCTTCACACTGTCGATGGCATTTGCCGGCTTGCGGACAAACTATCAATAATGCTTCTTTCGGGAGTCAAATATAGTTGTTTTATAGAGAGTGGCTCTGATCTTAGCGGCTTCTGCTACTCAGATTGAATTATAGATAAAAACAGTGCCCTTTTCATGTGTACCTGTTATCAACAATGCTTTTGAGAAAGGTCTGACCGCATATGTCATGAAAGGTTCTATGCAAGATAACAGTAGGCCAAAGATGAGAAGCATCAAAGGCATTTTTAACTGAATTTCAGAATAACATGTTCAGATCACCCAAAAATCCGTAGAGTAATATATTTTTTTTTGTAAGATTCACTCAAACGACTAAACTGCATGTGTAATAGTATAAATGGTAACACTTTTTCACAACTGTTTGTATTGATGATTTCTGTGTTGTCCCCCCCCCCTATTATTTTATGACAGGTATTATTGTTCATTAGTTACATTTACAAGTAAACAACTTAAAATGTACAATGAGCACATCTTCAAAATTTCTTAACATTTGCTTTAGTAAAATTGCATCCTATGTTTTCATTTAAAGCCATCAATGATGCATTTATATACATTAGTAACTGTATTATTACTCACATTAAATATTTATAAAACACAACATGGTTATGAATAATAATATATTCACTTATTTAAAGGGAATTGAATTAACCATAATTGTTAATTCAGAATAATTGTAACCATAATATTATAAGATTATATAGATTAAAGGAAGTTGGATCTATATTCATGAAAGCAACTGACTAATTAATGCATATAAATCAGTGTATAATGTATTATGAGCATGCGCATGACTAATAATTAATTATAAAACTTAATTTAACATTTAACTTAAATATAAATTAACTATATAAATGTGTCATTTAGTTTCTCGCTCATTTTTTTATCAATATCAATCCTACTTAATGCAGTTTGGTTACACTGAACAGTCATTGAACTGAAGTAAAAGGATATCATTGATCAATGTGAAAAAAGAAATAGGGTGGTTTGAGGGCTCTGCTTTGCTCTCTCTCTCTCTCTCTCTCTCTCTCTCTCTCTCTCTCTATCTCTCTCTCTGTCTCTGTCTCTGTCTCGTCTTTTCAGAGGAGAATGGATTTCCTTTTTAAGCTGCCTGACAGAAGAATGGGTCTTTTGAGTGGCCCAGAGGTTCTCAAGGCAGGTCTGGTGCTTAGGTCGATAAGGATAGCATAGCCACTGAATGGGCTGCATTTACTGCTGAATGCAGATGATTAGCTTAAGACTTGAACGCAACCTGGATCAAACTCAACCGAGAGGGAATACAAGGAGGAGGTTGAAAGTGTTTTGGTGAGGATGGACAGCTGGTACAGTACATCACCATAACATTACATAAAACTTCCTCCCTAGTCCAAATAAGAGCATTTCTTTTCAAAACACATTTTCATAACTACCCACATTTATATACAGATGTATTCAGCCACAGTGATGTAATCAGAGTAGGACGGGTACTATTATTCCAAATGCCAGAAGAACTAATGATTAAAATAAAATATGGGAAACTTTTTTGTGCAAATTCTGTACTGTTCCAAAGTACACTGGAACCGACAGCAAGTAGTTTTTTTATTTTCTTAAACTATTTAGGAAGACACATCATATTCCAGGTCAATCATATTCATTGAGTCTGAAGCATCTGCCTATATTTAAATCCAAACAGCAACTTCTTTGTCTAGGCAGTGTATATGGAGAATTTATATTTTTTATACTTTATATTCATAAATGCATACATGGACACACACACACACACACACACACACACACACACACACACACACACACACACACACACACACACACACACACACACACACACACACACACACACACACACACACACACACACACACACACACACACACACAATGTACAGCAATGTTGCTTTTGTTTAAGGTTACTTTGACTCTAACAAAAGCAAGCAAGCACACACACACACACACACACACACACACACACACACACACACACACACACACACACACACACACACACACACACACACACACACACACACACACACACACACACACACACACACACACACACACACACACACACACACACACACACACACACACACACACACACAAAAGTCAGTGGAAAAATACAGCTGGCCCTACAGTATTAGAGGGGTCTGTTCCTGTGTGAAAAATCTCACGGGAAGCAAGGGTCCATCTGGGGAAGTGACATCGCATCAGCATGTGGTGGCTAATGTAATCGCCATGGAGACATGAGGAGAGTGATTGACAGGTTCATCCCTTGATCAAATTGCCTCCCTTGAATGAAGTAGGATGTTCCGCATGGGGACACCGGGTGAGACAAGGAACATGGGATTGGGAAGATGAGCCATAGAGAGAAAAAAATGTCAATAGACAGTCTGTTGCAGATGGTGTAACCGCATTAAAGGATGTCCTCGTGGACTCTGAGGGGGGTGAGAAGGAGGGATGTGGATTTCAACATGCACACCAAATGGCACTAATTTATGAAGAAATCTGAGAGAGGCCAGGGAGTGGGGCTTCAGGGATTGCGCCGCTGGGAAGATGATCTCTTTGACTTCAGTAAACCCATGATGCAAGAAAGGAAAACTGAGAAGTCACTCCGAAGGGATGCTTAGAATAGGAGATGTTACAATGCAAAGCGGACATATTTATGTCCTCGGACTCATAAAGGAAAAAACTAGAGCTGTGGGAAATTGTGGGAGATTAGCCGCACTGTGGTTTCCTGTGCAAAAACAATGTACGAATTGACAAATAAGTACACACACGACGCATAAGTGGCTTGATTTAAAAAGCGTGTTAAAATAATAGATATCATGGCTGATAGAAATAAGATATAAAAACAGCATCTTAAATCTGCCCGCACACTCAGCGAAGCTAATGAAAACATCGTCCTTGGTCATTGGATGTATCGCAGGAAAATATGGTGAGCCAGGTCGAATGCGCATACATGCCTATTCCACTTTAACGTGTTCTCATATCACCTCTCCAGTCCAATTAAGTGCAAACCACACTAAAATAATGAACAACACCCTCTCCCCCAATAAAAAGAAAAATCTTTACAAAATAAAGAGACAAAAGTTTAGTATGTTAGAGAATCATGCACCTCATTTATAAAGATTTCAGGCTGATGTTGTGAAGCTAAACACTAGCACATGCTGGACCAGAGTCTACTAAGGCCTGTGCCAGCACTCTGCTCTCAGTGTAACAGAAACCCACAAGAGTCAGTACAATATATCGATCATATTATCACATTGCAGCGGTTATGCTTGAGCGAGCTTGCTTATCAACCAACTTTTATGACTCATTGCAATTATGTCTTGATTAACACAGCACACCATCAACATATCCAAGCGAGCTAGAAGAGTATATCTGTTAATCGGTTTACACATGACACTAAAGCTCTGCTCCAAAACTACCAATCTGCCTCCCTAGACAACATTTAAAGTCATCATAGGTGGGCTCCCGATGCCATGGCTGTGGGTAGGTAGCAACATTATTTCAGTATTCAGAGGTTTTCAGTATTTCTTTATTATTATTTTTTGCTTATTAGGGACCCCATTCCCAAAATATAAATGCCTCTATGTATTTTAATTTATATTGTGAGAAAACCGTAATTGTGCGTTCATAAAACTGCATTTGGGTTTAATACACCCACATTTGGGTTTAACACAGCAAAGCCACTGCAAATTATAAAAACATTATCTGGAATATTATATATTTCAGTAAATCATCCTGTTAAACTTATTTAGGTTATTTACATTTTTAATTAATCACGATTTGTAAATAATTACACCATTACAATTCAAAATCAGAAATAATAAGCCATTAATCCAGTCTTAAGTGTCACATGATCTTTCAGAAATCATTTTAATATGCTGATTTGCTGCTCAAGAAACATTTCTTATTATTATCAATGTTTAAAACAATTGTTTTTAGGATTATTTGAAGAATTAAACGTTCAAAATAATAACATTTATTTGAAATAGAAATCTTTTGTAACAATATAAATGTCTTTACTGTCAATTTCAATCAGTTTAATGTATCCTTGATTACAAAAATTTCCACAAAAAAAGGACTTTAAAAAAGAAAGAAAAAAAGTATACTTTGTATATTAACCAAGGACCCAGATCTTAGAGAATTTTTTTAAAAATCAAGATAGTGAATGAAAGAAATATTGGCTATAATTGACATGGCAATATATATATATATATATATATATATATATATATATATATATATATATATATATATATATATATATATGTATAAGGAGAGCAGCTGCTTATATAGGCAGTAGCATTTTAAACATTATTCTAGTCCAGTACAAAAGTCATTGCTAAAAAAAAAAAACCTTTTGGATAATAAACATCTTAACCTTTTCTTAAGGAGATCTTCAAAAGAAACCCATAAATTACCAACACTTGCCATCGATCATCTCAGCTTTCCCTCTGTTCTGTTTCCTGTTGAATCTCAATTCCATCATCTATCAGCCTCTCTCTGCTGGAGTGTCCCCTTCATCAATGCTTTGAGAGAATTTAGTCCACATCTTGAAGGAATATGAATGCTGATCTGAGGGCCGCATATCCTCAAAAGAATCTCACCGGAGACCTTGTGCCCTCTGACCTGAGCTCAGGTCATAAGTAGCACAGCCGATTTATGACCTGGATCTCTGGGGTAATAATGTAAGGGTCATGGGTACAGCGAAAGAGCAAGGCGGATAGCACTTAAAGTAATGGAAGTGAATGCCACGTCAGTGTTATCATTCCTCCCTATGGGAGCTTGGCCGCACAGCCATTAAAGCCACTATTAGATAAGTGTGCTGTGTGCACTGATCCATTTATTAAATGCTCAGCACTGCTTTCTATTAACTATAGTGTAAAATAACTGTGAGAGCTGAAGGAAATTAAAATACCACTGACATTAAACAGGGCATCGGACTGGGTGTTCTTGTGGGTTAAACATCAACTGAAGACAGAATAATTAATGCTATGTGTTTAGCAGATACTGTCTTATCTAAGCAACAGTATATTTTTACTACATGGTCCATCTCTCTGGAGTCACCAGGGGTTAAGTGTCTTGCTAATGTGTAACCCCTTCTGGGGTTTGAACCAACATCCTTTAGATTTTCAGCCAAGATCATTAACCACCAAACCACACCACCACATTAAAGTAAAATATGAGTTCCCTTTCAAATGGGAACTCACCCTGCATCTGAACAAGACTCTATGGGGAACGCCTCCAGAGTGAACATAGAGTCTAAATTGCATTGGCCGCTGACAGCCTATGACGTCACTACTGGTATAAAAGGTGCCTGAGGAACACCTCATCTTCTTCTATAAGCAATTACAATGGCTAGCAAATGCAAAAGTTTCAGGAAGTATAATCCCTGTCCAGGTTATTTGACACCATATGACATTTCGACTTGTTGCATTTGTTTGGGCAAGAGGCACACACGCTCTCTCCTCGAGAGTGTAGAACAGGACTACAATATTGCCCTGGAGGGCCAATGCACTGCAGAGTTTAGCTCCAACCCTAATCAAACACACCTGAACATGCTAATCAATGTCTTCAGGATCATTAGAAACTCCCAGGTGGGTGTGTTTGATCAGGGTTGGAGTTAAACTCTGCAGCGCATTGGCCCTCCTGGGCAAGATTTGAATAGCCCTGGTGTAGAATGTGCACACTGTGCTCTCATTTGCCTCTCTTCTCGAGGGAACTGGGACAACAATATGTACCCCGCAGTTCATGACCTGCAATTACTGAGGTGAGGAGGAAAGGTTGCAAGGAGGGTCTCATGTGGAGTTTGCTGAGGAGCTTAAAAGAAGCATGGCCCTTTCGCACTCCTCAGTGGATGACAAGGGTGTACTGCTGGAGGAGATTTTTTTAATTCCTACATCTGATCCAGCAGCTAGTGCTCTACTGGCTTTGAGCTGGGATGAGGAGGAGATGGCTGAGGCAAAGAGGTAGCCTCAGCCTTCCTGCCCTGCATATGAGGAGCTTCTGGAGGTTATGGAGTGCACCTTGGCTCGTTTTAATCTGCCTTGGAGGTGCGAGGTACAGGAAGTCACTCATGGTAGACTAGACTAGCATTTTTTACCTAGACATAAACCCACATGGAGATTGAGAAAGGTCAGAAGAATCCGGGGAATCTCAAAGGGGGAAACATCAACACTTAAGTTTTCGACCCTGCTTTCCAAGCCTTTTAGACTTATATCACGCTTGAGTGGCAAGGCATGCGCTTCAGTGGGTCTTAAGGACCTGCTTAAGGACCAGGGTCAGGGTCTCTCATTTCCACATTTCTTGCTCGCTGGGCCACTTAACAGTCTAAACGGGCCACTATTGCCACAGTCTGCTTCTGGACTGACAAAAACTGCTGGGTGACATCCTCGACAGTGTTGCCTAAGATGCCACCTTGTGAGATAGAGCGCCAAGAAAGTGCACTTTGTCGGCATCCCGCATCTCAGCAAGTTTCAGCCAGAGATCACATTCCTGAACCACCATAGTGGACATTATCTGACCAAGGTCATGCGTCATGACAATTCACCCGATGGCGAGATCAGTTGCCGTATGCAGTTCCTGCATCAACCCTGTGAACCGTGCACCACACCCAGCTACCAATCATCCAACCACGAGCAGTCAGGACAAGGTGGAGGGTCAGGACCACTCAAGTCCGATGCCCACAGCAGCCAGGGCAAGCATGGCTGTCTTGGCATCTGACTTGGCATGAGTGACCAAGCCTGAAGGAGGAAGCTCAGCCTCATCTTCCTCTGCAGAGGAGAATAGCCCACTCTTGACATCTGATTCACCTGAAGCACCGGCAGTCCGACAACACACAATACTGCAGAGGAATGGGAGGTCTGTGAGGACTGTGCTGATGGAAACACTCCCACTGTAACCCTGTCTCCTAGAGGGTTAACCATACTCATGGTTCTGCTTTGAGCAGAGGCAGTGGACTGGGTAAAATCAGAGACTCTAGCCTTCATGAGAAAGGAGAGTCGTGTCCACATAGTCATGCCCTCACAGTGAGAACTCCACATCAGCATGCTCTTGCTCCATGCATGTGAGACAACGATTGTTGCCGTCAGATGAAGACCGGTAATGACAGCATCTAGAAACACACAGACAGACAAGCATCTCTAAAAAGACACTCGCTGATTGTGTTTGCTCTTTTAGGAAAATCTGTTATTTGCACTGAAACGCTAAGGGGAATTTTGCTGCACTTAACTGTGCCCAGCAAGAGAGAGATCTCCATTGCAACTCTTATCATTGCTTGGGCACTGGAAAGAGTGAACGCTGTCTTCAACCACTCGGCTCCGAAGCAAAAATCTCAATGTGTACATGCGTGCCCAGGGAACCATGATTACACTTCTAATCTGAGACATTTCAATGCTATCTCATGACCAATTCCAAAAATTCCGAGCCCCGAGCCCACCCCCAGGACAGCACATTTAATTTAATGTGAAGTGTGAACTTTTTTTTAGTGAAGAATTTTTTTTAATGCTTCTTACGAGTGAGATCGTAAATTCTTACAAATTAGCCACCTCATAAAATATGTACAAATTGCTGTGAGATTGGATTTTAATACACAACAATTAACAAATGAAAAATATGAATCATTAAAAGACACAGATGCCAGTGATCATAAGCTCAACATTTATAATAAAAAAAAACAAATTCTTCTACATTTACATGCACTGCTTTTCAACAGTTTGGGATAGTACACTGTAAAAAATTATTTAGAAAAAAAGTTACCTGGTTGCCTTAGATTTTGTAAGCATATTGGGTAATTGTGTGCGTTTTATTTCTGATGACGCAGTGAAACATGCCAAATAGTGCTATTTTCATGATTTATCAAATGTTTAATATATATACAATAATATTTTGAGTTTTTCAAATTTCCTTCATTGTATCAACTCTAATTTTTTATTTCAATAAACTCAAAATTTAAGGCAACCAGGTTACTTACTTTTTTAAGTTAAACCAACAAAAACCAACATTTTTTTTTTTTACAGTGCACAATTTGTTTTAAAGAAATTGTTACTTGCATTCAACAAGTATACATAAAACTATTTATATTTCAAATACATGCTGTGTTTTTGAATTTTCTATTCATCAAAGAATCCAGAAATAAACATGGTTTCTACAATAATATTAAGTAGCACAACTGTTTCCCACAAAAATACAGAAATGTTTCTTGAGCAGCAAATCGGAATATTTGAACAGCACTCCTGTTTTCACTGTAAAGCTGCTTTTGGTCCGGTTCTGATGCTCACTTGCCCACTGCTGACGCTTTCGGTGGTGGACAGGGTATTGGCATCCTGACTGGTCTGCGGCTATGCAGCCTCATAGGCAAAAAACTGCGATGCACTGTGTATTCTGACACCTTTCTATCAGAACCAAGATAATGTGACTGAAGACTAAAGTAATGATACTGAAAATTCAGCTTTGCCATGACAAAGTCAAGACAGTCAAGACAGTTTGTGGTAATATTGTAATTTTTTTTAAAAATCAATTTACTTTATCATTAATTTTAAATAATGGTTTTCTATTTGAATATATTAAAACAATTATTTTATATACATTTTTAATATATTAAAATAGAAAACCATTATTTTAAATTAACGATAAAGTAAACTGATAAAAATAATTTTACAATATTAACACAACCTTGACTGTCTGAATGAGGTTTTTAAAGCTAAAAAAAAAATCATGATTTTTTAGTAGATTTTGTTTTGGGGTTAAATATTTTGTCATCCACTTTTCTATTCACATGGCATTAAGCTGCATAATGAAATCTCATTTGGAAATAAGGAAAAAGTAAAAAGTACATCAACTATTTAAGCTTAGTGTAACCACCAAAACAATGTATTTACATGCATTTCAGTAATATGGAGGGTGCCTTTATGAGATCATTTTACCTATATTGCATGCTGCATGGTAATGCCATTTTTTTCCTTTCAGTGTGGAAATTGATAAGTGTCTCCAAAAATTCACACATCTAAATATCTCAATCAAGAGTCCATGCCAGATCTCAGCTCCTTAAAAGGTTAGTTCACCCAAAAACAAATATTCTGGCATTAATTACTTGCCCTCATGTCGTTCGACCCCTAAAAACCACTATAGTGAAATGGACTTAACAATGTCTTTAGTACCTTTACTAAATGGGTCTTGAGAGAGGAAATGTCTTTCTGAAAAGGCCTTTCTGAGCCATCAGATTGCAACAAAAATATCTTCATTTGTGTTCCGAAGATGAATGGAGGTCTTACAGATGTCAAACGAAAATTAATTAATAAAGTAATTAATGACAGAATTTTCATTTTTAGGTGATTTCTACCAGGCTGGCAGTCATGTGAAGGACAAAACTGATGTTGTATGAAGACCAAAAAGAGAAAGAAGTGATACTCTGAGATTTTGAGACTCCCATGTGGAGGAAACGTCTGGAACCAATTGAAACAAGCTAGAGAACAATGTATATAGGGCTGAACGTAGCACATCCATGATGGAAGACAGGATGAAATGATGGAACATGGAGTGAGAACATAAAAGTGGCAGAGGAGGTTGACAGGTATGTGAAAGAGGAAAAGCGGGGTCAATGAAAGCAGTTTAAGAGGAAAGCGTGAACAAGAGGGGGAGGAAATGAATAGGGAAAGAAAAACGTCTCGGTTACGTATGTAACCCTCGTTCCCTGAAGGAGGGAACGGAGACGTACGTCAGAACTGAACCGACGAATGGGATCTTACTTTAGAGACCAATCCTACTTCGAGCATCTAACAACGAGCCAATGAAATTTGGCATGCGATCACGCATTCCACGCTCCGCCCCGCAGCGCGGGTATAAATAGGAAGTGGAATGGTAGATCAGCGCTTTTTCTGCTGAGGAGCCGAAAGGTGACCGGACTCCCAGCGGAAGCACAGCATCTGGCGACGGGACGTACGTCTCCGTTCCCTCCTTCAGGGAACGAGGGTTACATACGTAACCGAGACGTTCCCTTTCAGTCGGTCACGTTCGACGTACGTCAGAACTGAACCGACGAATGGGATCCCTATGGAAAACGCCAGGATGCTGGCCCTTCCAGCGTCCTGCTTGAGCGCACTGCACCGTCTAGTATGGTACGGAAGTCAGGGCTCCAAGCAGGGAGTACAGTCACTGCTGTTTCTGCAAGACCCACTCAGAATGACTATTGGATAACGCTGGGAAGCGTGCCTACCTCGTATTTGAGAGAGAGGGTACGCTGCGGGGCCACGTCCTTCAGGGAAGGAGAGGTGGCAGAATACACATAAGGACTAACCTGGCAGGGTAGTGCAACATATGGCAGTCTCTGGGGTGGTTCCAGCCTGATTGAAGGGGGGAAAGAACACGCCCAGAGACGACAGAGCGGGCTCTGTCGAGGGAAAGACACGGGGCTAGCCCGAAGGGTAGCTGATACCGTGGAAGAATACACATATGGGGTTGCCGTGAGGGAACCGCTACATATGGAACCCAGCCTACAGCCACGTTTCACAAGCATACGGGTGCAGGCCTGGCGTCAGACGGTCCGCAACGTCTGACACCGGAGGGGTGACGGAGGAGCTCGACAGGGTTAGCCGGTTTCCCGGGGAACACAACTGGAGACAATAGACGCACGTATCCGGCCCAGAGGGCGGGAGTGGCGTTTCGCAAGCCGACACTTAGAACGGGCACTTAGCGCTCCTGGCCACTGGGGGCGAGGATGCGGGAAGATACCGGCTCTACACGTAAGCTATAGAATCTAGCAAACGTGTTAGGTGTCGCCCAGCCCGCAGCTCTACATATGTCTGTCAGCGAGGCGCCTTGAGCCAGCGCCCAGGAAGAAGCAACACTCCGAGTGGAGTGAGCTCTTACACCGAACGGGCAAGGCACGTCTTGGGACTGGTAGGCCAAGACTATAGCATCCACTATCCAGTGGGCTAACCTCTGCTTGGAGACAGCCTTTCCCTTCTGCTGGCCTCCGTAACAGACGAAGAGTTGCTCTGAGGTCCGAAGGCTTTGGGTCCGGTCAACGTAAGCGCGAAGAGCGCGGACCGGACACAGCAAAGCCAGGGCTGGGTCTGCCTCCTCCGAAGGCAGCGCTTGCAGGTTCACCACCTGATCCCGGAAGGGAGTGGTAGGAACCTTGGGCACATATCCGGGCCGGGGTCTCAGGACAACGTGAGAGTTACCTGGCCCGAACTCTAGGCACGATTCGTTGACCGAAAGTGCATGCAGGTCCCCTACCCTCTTGATCGAGGCCAATGCCGTCAGGAGCACTGTCTTCATTGACAAGATTTTCAGCTCACAAGACGCCAAAGGCTCGAAGGGAGGGCTCTGAAGTGCTCGGAGCACTAGAGCTAAGTCCCAAGAGGGTATCGAGGATGGACGAGGAGGATTTAGTCTCCTCGCACCTCTGAGGAACCTGACGATTAGGTCGTGCTTCCCCACGGACTTACCTTCTACTACATCATGGTACGCTGCTATTGCTGCAGCATATACCTTGAGGGTGGAGGGAGACAGCCTTCTCTCCAACCCATCTTGCAGGAAGGAAAGCACGACACTGATCGAACACCTTCGGGGGTCTTCCCGGCGGGAAGCGCACCACTCAACGAACAGGTTCCACTTCAGCGCATAGAGGCGCCTCGTAGAGGGGGCTCTAGCTGAAGCGATGGTGTCTACGACAGCTTGTGGTAGTCCATCTAGAACCTCCGCGTCCCGTCCAGGGACCAGACATGAAGATTCCAGAGGTCTGGACGCGGGTGCCATAGTGTGCCCCGTCCCTGAGAAAGAAGGTCCTTCCTCAGGGGAATCGGCCAAGGAGGGGCTGTCGCGAGGAGTGTGAGTTCTGGGAACCAGGTCCGGTTGGGCCAATACGGCGCAACTAACAAGACCTGCTCCTCGTCCTCCCTGACCTTGCACAGAGTCTGTGCAAGAAGGCTCACTGGGGGAAACGCATACTTGCGTAGGTCCCGGGGCCAGCTGTGCGCCAGTGCATCTGTGCCGAGGGTACCCCCGGTAGGGAATAGTACCACTGGCAATGGGTCGAGTCCGGAGAGGCAAACAGGTCGACCTGTGCGGCCCCGAACTGGTCCCATATCAGCTGGACCGCCTGGGGGTGGAGTCGCCACTCTCCCGGAGGTGTCGGCTGACGAGAGAGCTCGTCGGCTGTCTGGTTCAGCACACCAGGGACATGAATGGCCCGAAGCGACCTCAGCTGCTTCTGACTCCACAGGAGGAGGTGGCGGGCGAGTTGGAGCAAACAACGGGAGCGTAGACCACCCTGACGGTTGATGTACGCAACGGCCGTGGTGCTGTCCGTACGGACCAGTACATGCTTGCCACGCAGCGGCCCCTTGAGGCGGCGGAGTGCCAGATGTACTGCCAGTAACTCGAGGCAATTGATATGCCAATGCAATTGCGGCCCCGTCCACAGACCAGCAACTGCATGCCCGTTGTACGTGGCCCCCCAGCCTGTGGTGGAGGCATCCGTGAATAGCACAGCATGCCTGGACACTTGTTCTAGGGGCACCCCGGCCCGGAGAAACGAAGTGCTGGACCACGGGCTGAAGGTTTGGCGGCAGTAAGGAGTCACTGGGACCCGGTACTGACCGCTCTGCCACGCCCACCTCGGGACTCGGCCTTCGAGCCAGCGTTGAAGCGGTCTCATATGAAGCAATCCGAGCGGCGTGACCGCGGCTGCAGATGCCATATGCCCCAGGAGCCTCTGAAAGAATTCAGTGGGACCGCTGTCCTGCTCTTGAACATATTCAAGCAGTTCAACACCGACTGGACTCGCTCCTCGGTGAGGCGCGCCGTCCGGTTGACCGAGTCCAGCTCCATACCGAGATAAGAGATCCTCTGTGTAGGACAGAGTTTGCTCTTCTCTCGGTTGACCCGAAGGCCCAACTGGCTGAGGTGACTGAGCACCAAGTCCCTGTGTTCGCACAACTGGTCCTTCGACTGGGCTAGGATCAGCCAACCGTCGAGGTAGTTGAGAATCCGAACGCCGCGTTCTCTGAGCGGAACAATGGCTGCCTCCGCGACCTTCGTAAAGACGCGGGGCGACAGGGACAGCCCGAAGGGCAGGACCTTGTACTGATATGCTTTCCCCTCGAACGCCAAACGTAGGAACGGTCTGTGTTGAGGGAGAAAGACACACGGAAGTACGCATCCTTCAGGTCGATCGCTGCAAACCAATCCTGGGGACGGATGCATTGGAAATGCGTTTCTGCGTCAACATCCTGAACGGGAGCTTGTGCAGGGCCCGATTCAGAACTCGCAGGTCCAGGATTGGTCGTAACCCACCCCCTTCTTGGGCACAATGAAGTAGGGGCTATAGAACCCCGTCTTCATATCGGCTGGAGGAACCGGCTCGATCGCGTCCTTCGCCAGTAGGACCTCGATCTCTGACCTCAAGACCTGAGCATCGCTGCTTCGCACGGAGGTGAAGAGGATGCCCCTGTACTTGGGCGGCCGGCGCGCGAACTGAATCGCGTAGCCGAGTCTGATGGTACGGATGAGCCAGCGAGACGGCCCGGGGAGACCTAGCCAGGCCCCCAGAGACCGTGCAAGCGGGACCAACCGCACCACAGACATGCCCGGGGTGGGGCAGCGAAGCGGAGTACTCTGGCCCGACTCGGGAGGCCCGGAGGCGGCCCGAAGTGTTGCCTGAGCACTCCTGGTTTGGACAGAGAGTGGGTGAGAAGGCCCGGAGGCGTCCTCGGAGCCCACTCTGCTGCCCACTGCCCGGAGGCAGGGAAGTGAAGCACTCAGCCCCGACCCGGGAGGCCCGTGGGCGGCCCGGAGTGTTGACTGAGTGCTCACGAGAGAGGAAGTGTGTGGGTGAGAAGGCCCGGGGGCGTCCTCGAGGCCCACACAACTGCCCCCTGGCGACGGGAGGGTAGGAAAGGAGTGACAAGGCCCGTGGGCGTCGCACACTGCCAACCTGACCCTCTTGGGGCCCAGAGAGAGAGGAAACTGCTCTTAAATTGTGGGTACCGCTGGACTCCGGAGAGCCAGTGGCAGAACCGAAACCAGTCAGGGCCCCCCGGTCCTCCTCCGGGGGGGTGGGGGAGGGATGCGAACATCGTCTCCCCCGAGCAGCTCCTGTTCTCCCTAGCCGGCCCGTCTCAGGGCCGCGTCCCCTTGCGCTTGCCTGCCGGTTAGCGGGCCCTGGACGGGTTGGGCGTCCCTCGCGTCCGGCACCCTGCTCCTCCAGTGGAGGCTGCTGCTCGGCTCTAGCAGGGTGGAGGCGGACGCAGGAGGGGATGCCCTCGGCGACGAGCCGGCAGAGGCGCTGCGACCGACGACCGAGCAGCTGGTCGTCGGCACCCTGGTGCAACGCCTCCGTCTGCTCTTGGGCCACCAAGAACTGCTGGGCAAAGTTCTCGATGGTGCCGCCGAGGAGGCCAGCCCGACAGACAGGCTTTTCTTGCGCATATCTGTCAGGTTAGCCCCCTATTCCTGGACCACTAGTGTGGACATCGCCTGACCCAGGGAGCGTGCAGTGATTTTCGTCGCCCATAGGGCGAGGTCCAACACCGCACGCAGTTCCTGCACAACCCCTGGGCTGGGACTACCCTCGTGCGTGCAGGGCAGAGGGCAGTGAGAGAGGGAAAACAATGATACTTTTTTTTTTTTTTTTTTGTCTCATTTTTGGCCCTTTTGACCCTCCATATTTCCCTCTCTCCGATGCAGCAATTGACATCTGTCCTCTGCCAGAGCCAAAAATGAAACGCTAGCCCTTTTTCTCTTTAGGACCAGCGATTCCACCTTCAACTACCAGCAGGCATGCGAGACAGTGAACGTGGCCGTCAGAACGGCACACAGCGCACTGAGCGCTCAAGCCTCTATGAAGAAGGCAAGGCGAACAATGCCCTGACGTGGTCGTGTTCTCATGAGAGAATCCGTACCACCCACGAACAGAGTCTCAGCATGCTTTTGATGCGATAGAGGAGTGGGGGCCCGAGGGGATTTACCCGGCGGGGAATCCCCACTGTAATCCTCAGGCCACCAGCGCTTATCAGCCAAAGTACCCCTTTTCCAGTAACACTAGAAATGAACTAGATCGGGGGATAGGCGAAGGGACTCGACCCCATCTGAGGTTTCATAGTCTCGACCGCGCATCTAGAGCGCCGACTGACGCGCGCCGGTTGTCGTGACAACCACCGCTGTCAGCCGGCCGCTCGACGGCACACGGCGCGCTGAACACTCGAGCCCTTTATGAGAAGGGGGAGACGAACAACGCGCCGACGTGACCATGTTCTTTTACCAGAACATGAATCACCCACGATAGCAATCTCACATGCGCTCGTGGCCGTCAAGAGGACAGGAAACAGTTGCATACCAGGAATACACGGTTTGAATGACATCTTGAAAAAGACGCAGGGTCAAACCGTGTTGCTCTTTTGTGAATGGAAAGCTGCTCTTTTAGTGTGCTGAAGCACTCAGGGAGATGACCGCGGCTCCACACAGTTCGTTCTGCAAGCCTGTGTGAGCTCTCAGTGATGTGTATTTGTGTGTGTGTAACGCCCAGCGAACCAACAGTTTGTATAGGAAACGCTCAGCGAACCAACAGTTTGTATGGGAAACGCTCAGCGAACCAACAAGCTCCTTTAGATCGCTTGATCACTGATCAGACGGTCTCTCACTGACGCGCCGTATCACCCGCACTGGCAGACTCTCTCACTCAACACTCTTTGACTCATAGTCAGACACTCTTCGTAGGAAACAGTAAGCACTGCTCGGCTCCGAAGTAGAAAGCGCTGATCTACCATTCCACTTCCTATTTATACCCGCGCTGCGGGGCGGAGCGTGGAATGCGTGATCGCATGCCAAATTTCATTGGCTCGTTGTTAGATGCTCGAAGTAGGATTGGTCTCTAAAGTAAGATCCCATTCGTCGGTTCAGTTCTGACGTACGTCGAACGTGACCGACTGAAAGGGAACAGACAAAGCAGGGCAGGCTGGGTAGAGGAGATGGGTCTGCAGATGACAACCTCTGAAAGGAGGACGCAGATGTTACAGGACATAAAAAACCACACAAAAAAAAACAGATGACCTTGTTTGGTTTTATGGACAGATACAGTGTTCTGCTCAGACACACCTGTATTGATGCACATCACATGATGAAGGACAGAAACAAGGAAATGCAGAAAAGAGGATAGCACGGACTAGATGAGAGTGAGTGGGTGATGAAAATTAAAAAGTACTTAGGAAAAGGTATGCAATCATTATGTCTTCTCAAAAGATTCTTTATATACAAATTGATTAGTGCTGTCAATTGATTGAAATGTCATGGTTAATCATGATTGCAGGGGTTTTCAAATGTTCTGATGGCAAGGACGTTCACATATAGCTATGGTCTCAATGGACCCCTTTCTTAAGATATAAAGGCAATTATATATTTTGATGCATATTTCAAGTCCCACTAATAATGTGTGTGAAAAATATTACAAGACATGACTCCGAATATTAAATAAATCATATTTATATGAATTAATTGTATTATTATTAATATTACTAATTCATATATATTCATATTTATTGTACTAAAGCCAAAGCAAAATATTTAAATATTACCTTAAAAATATATTTAAAAATAAAAATAATGTATTAAACTGACTGGGTTTTTATTTTATTTTTACCTTTAAGGGTCATCAAACCCTAAACCACTTTTTATTTTTTATGTTAAAGGGATAGTTTTGTTATAAGCAGATAGAGCAACCATTGACTACCATAGTACCCCCCCCCCCAACTATAGTCAATGGGTGATCTATCTGCTTTGTTACAAACATTCTTCAAAACATCTTCTTTTGTGTTCAGCAGAACAAAGAAACTCCTACAGGTTTGGAACAACTTGAGGGTGAGTAAATGACAGAATTTTTTTTTTTTGGCTGAACTATTCCTTTAAAAGATATGTAGGATATAGGCTGCAAGTGAGTGATGAAAAGTAATGAGTGATTATTTGGAGTGATTTTGTTCTTCCAAACAAAGCTGAACTAACATCATGAAAAGTGATGTATGCAATAATTTGGAGTGGTAACTGGTTACCGTGGCTGGTGAGTACGGGTCTGGTATATGTCATCAGATTCTGACCTTTTCTCCGCATTATTTATGAGAATAAACTCTTTTAATCCAATCACTGCGCTGTATTATGCATGAGATCGCATTACAGTGGAGAACAGTGGAGAATTCAAATGTCACAAAAGACTGTTTCAGTATTCAACTTTGCCTGTTCAGTTTTGTGTTTGGACACGTGCCATAAGTGTATCAGTACAGTAGCACAAAAGTGTTGTTGGCATTTCACCAATGATGCTGTCAGGGCTGGAGTTTGACTACCAACACACTGAAATATGACTGGAACAATATTTAATAACACACGGAGCATGCATGGAAAGCAGCGATGAGTCTAACAAAACTTGCAACGCCAATCACAGTTCAGTTAAGCAGCACAGTGTATGTGCACACGTTTCATCATTTCTTCTTTAAATTAAATATATGTGCAAATAAGGACACTGAGCGCTACATCTGATTATGCAATGCGATAAATGAATTATTCTGATAAACACAAGACAATGATGTAGACCGTAAATTCAAGGAAGAATGGATAAAAATGGCTTTATTCATTCTGTGTTAAATGTGCACTATGTAGTATTCTTGTAGTAAAATATCCCAAAACCACTAGGCCAGTGTTATATATTTTGTTCAATTGAGTTCTTATAATACCCCAAATGTTTTCAACAATTTATAAATTGTGAGAAAATTGCTATTTTAACCAAAGAGCCGGAGCGTCTGCGGGAGTCGCCTGTCAATTGTGTCATATCAGCGTTATCCTCAGTTTCCGTTTTATTTAGCAGAAACACTTTACTTTTAGCAGTGTGAACAAGTGTCACAACAGCCGCTGAGCGAACGCACAGAGTAACATCATAAAATAATTTTAAACACACTTAAATGTATCTAATATGATAAAGCTTTCTAGAATGCTGTACGGTTAATGTGGTTGTATTCACAGAGACTTGAGCTATGTCGTTAGTTCTATCCCGAAAATACTCACCGTCTACATAATTCATAAAACGCACATGTATTACGTATTGTATAATCAGGTGACTATACAATTTTTTACACTTTCTGTAAAAATGAGAGAATCGTACTAATAGTGTAATAGATTAACATGACGGTTCATGCAAGTCGATGAGTGGAATCAATGTAACTCCACAACAACTAATGTTACATAAATGTATCCACTACACAAACCAACTATAGTTTAAACATGTTAGGCTACACAAACATATATTGGCCATGTGTAACTCAAATATTTGATCTACAAATTGTCACAAAGTTCTCTCAAGCGTGTCAACATTAAATATAAGCAACAAAGAGAGCGATAGCACGTTCATTTTGAGTTTAGCTGTGCCCTGAAGGAGTTATTGGTGTTTAAAGTGTTGGTGTGGTCTGCTCCATGAATTGATAGTAGGGAGAAAGGCCTAGGTGATTGAATTTGTCTGTGGTAAATATCGTGAGATTGGATTTATGCATAGGGGGTCTTTAGAGGGAGAGAGATAGACAAAGGGAGAGAAGATAATGGGTATTTCAGGCGGATAAATGAAAGGGTCGAGAAAGAGATGGAGCAGAAAGGTAAAAGGCGTGAGGAGTGTTGGAACAAGGGAACAGGAAGAACAGGCAATTTGAGGAGCTTGATGGCATTTGTGTTTATAGTGGGGACATATTGAGTCCAAACAAACAGCAGTAGGAGGATCATCCAGTCACAAACGATTTAAATGGGATTCTGAATTAAAAGATTAGTTCACCCAAAAATTATTTCATTAATTACTCACTAGGGCTGGGTTTCGATTCAAATTTCAAGAGTCGATTCGATTCCGATTTTCAAGATCTTGAATCGATTATCATTATTCGATCCGATCTGATCCGATCCGATCTTTGAGATTTAGATAAGTGGTTTTAAAGAAAGCATTTTTTCCAGCTGTTACCTGAATATTACAGGACTGTTGTTATGCAACATATTGATACTATTATTATAGACATTCAACTGCAAATTAATGGAGTATTGATGGTTGTAAAGAACAACTGTGCGCTGTGGAGAGGGCGCGTGCTGTCATGACAAGCCAGCCATTACAACTTCCTTGGCAGTAAGCGCGCGCTACAGTGAGAACGGCTGTGACGTAAGCCGCGTTCTCGACATATCCAGCAGCCCGAGTTTACTCGTCTACCTTACTCTAGTATTCTCTGTCCGCCGCGGTAACGAGAGAAGAGGAAGAGTGATGGAAAACTCGGTCTGTACGCGGTGTTTCTTCAGCATGGCAACTGCGGTATAGTGACGAGAGCTTCGGCTTGAGTTTACCTACTCTAGTATTCTCTGTCTGCGGCGGTTCTGGAGTTTTCAAAGCTGCCATGTTCGTTGTTTTAATGTCCTTCCACCTCGCGCGCATGCGTGAATTCAATGATGCGGAAAATTAAAATTCATGGGGAAAATGTAGGCCTATTATTAAATCGATCCTCTGAGTTACGGATCGATCTTTAGAAATTAATATGAAAATCGATTCAGAAATGGTGAATCGATTTTTTCAACACAGCCCTATTACTCACCCTCATGTCGTTGGACACCCGTAACACCTACGTTCATCTTCGGAACACAAATAAAGTTATTTTTGTTGAAGGCTGAGGGCTGAGAAAGGCTTCAGATAGGCCTCCATTGGCATTCAATATATTCCCACTCACAAGACCCATAAAAGGCACTAAAGACGTTGTTACAAAGTCCATCTCACTACAGTGGCTGTAAAATAATTTTACAATGCGACGGAAATAGTTATTGTGCGCACAAAAATCAAAATAATGACTTTATCCACCAAGTTATTGACGCAGATCCACCATTTGGATACATAACCCAGAAGCGAGAAGGAGCACCGCTATCGCGTGAGTTCACGTCCAAGACCTACACGGAGGACAATAACTTGGCGGATAAAGTCTTTTTTTTTTTTTTTGCGCACAAAAACTATTCTTGTCGCTTCGTAAAATTATTGTACAGCCACTGTAGTGAGATCGACTTTGTAATGACGTCTTTAGTGCCTTTTGGGTCTTGTGAGTGGGAATGTACTGAATGCCAATGGAGGCCTTTCTGGAGCCTTTCTCAGCCATCAGCCTTCAACAAAAATATCTTCACTTGTGTTCCGAAGATGAACGAAGGTCTTACAGGTGTCCAACGACATGAGGGTGAGTAATTAACAAAATCATTTTTTTATTTTTGGGTGAACTAACCCTTTAAAGCATGATGTATGAGGTTATTCTGCTGTGAACTTCTGGGTTTCTTTTAATTGCATGTCAGTGATAGCCTGACAAGCCAGACCCACATCAAGATGTTAGGTTTGGGAACTCACCATTGGCAGGGGCTCAATTAGGGAGGGGGGATAAACGGTTGTCTTTCAAATCAAATTCCCTCTGCACGCAATAGGATAGCGCTACAACCAACTGGAGCGCTATCAGTGGTGAGACAACAATCACAAGCGGGAGTACCATTGCGTTTTCCCACCAGCAGAGCTTGTTGACAGAGTAAACGTTTGCCAAATCCAGACGGCAAAACTCAGAACACATCTTCCTTTTTAAAGAATTACTTCAGTGTCGTTCTTTGTTAGGAGGGAAGTAGCAGGGATTGCACGCTGAACCGCCGCAACTCTGCCGTCATTATGTTAAGCCCGCCCACTGACTCTATTGGCCTGACTTGGTTTTTCAAGCTCATGCGTCAACGGAGAGTTGCTAGACAACCTCTTGCTGCAAACTACTTTTTTTTTTGCCCAGAAGAATGGCTGTCTGAATGAAAAAAGAAAAACTAGAAATCTAGACGCACCCTAGCGGCAGCAAATTTAATTCGCCCGCAAGTGTGGTCTAGCAACTCTCAATTCCTATCTGAGCTGTATTCCTCAGAATCTGGACGGCCCAATCACATCGTGTATAGAGTCGGCGGGCGGGGCCATAATGACGAGGGCCGAGTTGCGTTTGCGTGCTTCTAGTAAACACAGAAACTGGCGAACGGCGGTCTTTCGAATCAGCTCTGCCCGCGCCTCCAGAAGACTTGGAGATAAGCTTTTCTCTGAGAAAAGAACAAAGAGCGGCACTGAAGTCATTCTTAAAAAGGGAAGATGTGTTCGGAGTTTAGCCGACCGGATACGGCGAATGTTTAATCAGTCAGCGAGCTCCCCTTCCCCGTCATTGCTCCGGTTGGTGTAGCGCTATCCTATCGCGTGCAGAGGGAGTTTGAAAGACAACCGTTTATCCCGCCCCTCAGATTGAGCCCTGTCAATGGTGAGTTTCCAGACCAAACATCTTGATGTGGGTCTGGCTTGTCAGGCTAGGGTGGAGATGCATGTACGTTTAATCTTCCGCTGATTGCGTTTTGACTGGGTGGTGATTTTGTGAATGAGTGTCACATGTGACAGGGTTGTGTTGATTTGCATGAACGCTGTGGCCTAGCGGTGGCAGTAATAGGCATTTTGGTTGAACACCTGCTGTATTTAAAAACAGATCCAAATTTCGTTTTAAAACTATATATATATATATATATATATATATATATATATATATATATATATATATATATATATATATATATATATATATATATATATATATATATATATATATATATATATATATATACATACAAACACACACACTTGTTTTTGTGACATATGGGGACATTCCATAAGCGTAATGGTTTTAATACTGTACAAACCGTATTGTCTATCCCCTTACACTGCCCCTGACCCTAAACCTAGCCATCAAAGGAAACAATCTCCATTTTTACTTAAAAAAATAAAAATAAAACTCATCCTGTATGATTTAAAAGCCTTTTGAAAAGTGGGGACATGACCAATGTCCTCATATTTCACCCTCTCCTTGTAATACCTGTGTCATACCCATGTCATTATACACATTTGTGTCATATATAAGTCATAAATATATGACATATGAGGACACAAATATATATATATATATATATATATATATATATATATATATATATATATATATATATATATATATATATATATATATATATATAACAAAACATACTTGTTTTGGTTGTTGGAAGAACCTATTGTTTATGAGGCAAGATGAGGAAAGGACATTCAGATTGCTGAATCTTTTACAACAGGGTATGTCATCACAGTACAACTCAATGTGGATGCTGTTGCCAAGACACTGGGTAAACAGTAAACACAGGTTTTTTTTTGCCTTCTCAAGTCAAAAATGCTCAAGCGCTTAGATTATTAATGATTATTAAAAATGTCTTTTTTTATATTTCAACAATTTGTTTGTTTGATCTTTTGTTTGTTTATTAATTAGCTCTTCCTTTCTTTTATTTATCTATTTATAACAAGGCTATACAGGATGCTGGACCTGCAAGACCAGAGCTGAAGAGTAATCCAACACACGTTCATCTGTTTTGGTGTTTTCATTTTTCAATTCTATTTCAACAAGCTTATGTCAAATAAACACATACAGAGACAAATATGAATGCACAATGACACAACTACATGCTGCAAATATAAACGCACAGCAGTTCTTGTGTATGTGTGGGTTCAGGATCGATTTATGTATCCCTTTATCAAGCACATGCAAAAGAACATGTTGTGCAAGCTAACAAGTGATGTAAGCTCTAAACCTACAAAACTGATAATACTGACTATAAGGGTCTAAACTGAGCCACAGTTTACCTCCTATTTCCCTTTCTAAATGCCTTCCTCTGATCATTGAGGCATACGGCTCTGTGATTGGAGTGTGACTTGATTGTGGGTGTTGGACCTTGTTGTAAAGACGGGCAGGATTGCCAATTGGCACTGTGTGCTGTACTTAGACTGGTGCTGGATGGACCCTTGAGGGGATATTGTACAAAAGCTGCAGAGCAAACTACACACGTTATTAATGAGCACATGCAGACAAAAGGGAGAAAGAGAGGGAAGACGATAGAAGACAAAGGGAAGACAAAGCTGTTAGTCGGTGAAAACGATAGGTATTTCTTCCTCCCTATTAGTCTTTTTTGCTTTTTTAAAACAAACTCATTCTTGCCAAGAAATCTTATTTTGGATCTGCAGCTCTGGAGGGAATGAGACACCTGCGATTTACAGATAGACACCTGCAGGAGCAGATCATCTCGCCTCAATCTGAGGTGCTAATAATCTTCACGTTGATCAAAGGTTCTGTTCTACACAGATTATTGACTCAAGTGGTAGACACTGCGGGGTGGGGTGGGGGGTGAGGGGGAGTGGGTGGACATTCCATCAATATTAAGACATTTAATGTGCTCCCGCTGGTTTAAAAGTTTGAGCAGTTCAGTTAAATAGAATTCAATCCAAAATGTCCAAACTTAAACATGCTCAGCTACGTGTGCTGATCTATTCTACAGAGCGCCTTGGTTAAACATGAGTAAATTAAGTTTCCATTCAGCAGCTTGTGCTGTGAATCATGAGCTGTTACACCTGCAGTCTAACAGCAGAATTATGCACACAAGCTGTAATATCACTTATCACAGCTTTAACATGAAAGAAAATTGTGTGTAAGATTAACAAATTGAGTGTGTGGACAAGCTGATAGGTGTTTTTGAGTCTCATTACTCCTACAGGTCTTTCAAGGTCTGTCTCATATTGCTCGGAACAAGTTCTGCTTCACAGAACTAAAACACAGGGTTGTCAACTCTCACGCATTTGGCATGAGACACGCTTTCAGGCTCTGTGTCACGCTCTCACTCCGTCCAACTCAATCTCACCAAACTGCCCAACCTGCTTTTGATATTAAACAAAGCTACACTCTAAAAAATGCTGGGTTAAAAACAACCCAAGTTGGGTTGAAAATGCACTAACCCAACAATTGAGTTGTTTTAACCCAATGGTTGAGTTGTTTTAACCCAGTGGTTGAGTTGTTTTAACCCAGTGGTTGGGTTAAATGTTGCTTAAGACAACCCAATTGCTGGGTAAGAACAACTCAACCATTGGGTTAAAACAACCCAATTGTTGGGTCGGTGCATTTTCAACCCAACTTGGGTTGTTTTTAACCCAGCATTTTTATTGTGTATTATTATTTTTCCTCAATTCTACAAACAATACCCCATAATGACAATGTGGAAGAAGTCGATTTGTAATCTTTGCAAATTTATAAAAATAATAATAATAAAAAATCCATAAATACATAAGCATTCACAGCTTTTGCCATGACACTCAAAATTGAGCTCAAGTGCATCCTGCTTCCACTGATCAAACTGATGTTTCTACAACTTGATTGGAGTCCACCAGTGGTAAATTTAGTTGACTGGACATTATTGGAAAGGCACACACCTATCTGTTTAAGGTCCCATAGTTAACAGTGCATGTCAGAACACAAACCAAGCCATGAAGTCCAAGGAATTGTCTGTAGACCACCAAGACAGGATTGTATTGAGGCTCAGGTCTGGGAAAGGGCTCAAGCATCATGTCTGAAGGAAACCAGGCACTGCTCATCGCCTGGCCTACAGTGAAGCATGGTGGTGGCAGCATCATGCTATGGGGATGTCTTTCAGCGGCAGGAACTTGGAGACTAGTCAGGATCGAGGGAAAGATAAATGCAGTAATGTACAGAGACAACCTTGATGAAAACCTGCTCCAGAATGCTCTGGACCTCAGACTGGGATTTTTTTAAATCTTCCAACAGGACAACGACCCTCAGCACAAAGCCAAGATAGCAAAGAAGTGGCTACAGGACAACTCAGTGAATGTTCTTGACTGGCCCAACCAGAGCTCAGACTTGAACCTGATTGAACATCTCCGGAGAGATCTAAAAAAGGCTGTAGTGTAATGCAGAAAAGTGTAATAAAGAAAAATTGGGAGAAACTTCGCAAAAACAGGTGTGCCAAGAATCATATTTAAAAAGACTTGAGGCTGTAATTGGTGCCAAAGGTGCTTCAACAAAGTATTGAGCAAAGGCTGTGAATACTTATGTACATGTGATTTTTTCCCCCCGTTTGAATAAATTTGCAAAGGCTGCAACATAACAAAATGTGGAAAAAGTGAAGTGCTATGAATATGTTCCGGATGCACTGGAGACCAAATTGCTGAATCATTATGCACATTGCATTTAGATGTCTTTTCACATAAATGTGTCTCCTCAAAACAGATATAAAATGTATCTACTCTTCCTGTGCTATATGAACATTTTATGCAATGCCAGTCAGCAACATTTTCTTCCGTACACACAAACACAAAGCACAATAAATAAATAAATAAATAAATAAATAAATCCCTATTCAGAATAAGATGCAGTGTAGACCAGACCCTTTTGTTGAAACAGATGTGATACAATAGGTAAATTTGAGCAGAACTGACCATGGTATGTGCGATTCCACATCCTCTTATTGACCACGTCTCCTGGGGGCCTAACACCCGACCGATCCATAGTCTCGTTTAGGGCATGAGAATACAGCATGACTCCATCGTGAAATGATCCCGAAATCAGATTCATCTGGAAGAGAAGAAGTGCACAAATCACATACTGGCATTAAAATTCTAAATAATTGGGGTTTAAATTTGATTAGGTTTATTAGATTACCAGCTCTCTAGATACCATACTAATAGAGTTTTTAAATAAAACCATCATCGCAAGATTGTAATTCGATGAGCCACACGAGACTGTGCGCTAAAAAACCCCTCTGCTTCAGTTTAATATCACACATTCCTCCTGTGCATTTTTTAATATGTTGAAATACAATCTGCTCCTCCTGATCCAACATGCGTATTTCAACACATAAAGAATTTTCACATAGAGAACTTGTTCCTTACGAGCACTGCATTTACATCTAAAAGCGAATTAAATAATACACCAATTTGTGTAATGTGTAGTCACACATGCATGAGTCAGAGATGAAGAGTAATGTAATCAACAATGGGAACACACAGGAGAAACAGTATGGCAAATACACTTTATACAAACAATACCGGGAAAACGATTAAAAGTGATGTATTCTGCTGCCAGGCCAGTAGTTGGCGAAGTCATTTTGTAAAGAAAAACTGCGCGCCTATAGACACGTGATATGCATACGCACACGCATGACACCGTTTTCACAAATTCACATTTTTGTAGTTTACATTGAGACTATGCTATCCTTTTCAAAAACTTGCACTTTGAAACCCATTTTTTAAAAACTTGTGTTTTCAGGCCCCCCCCCCCCCAAAAAAAAACACAGTTGTTGTGTAAAAAGTTTTCAGTTTTTAGTTGAAAATAGTGTTTCATGCACATTACAATCAGAACCCACAGCCCAAAAATTCAGAATATAAAATGCTTAAAGGTGCCCTAGAATGAAAAATTGAATTAACCTTGCCATAGTGAAATAATAAGAGTTCAGTACATGGACATCACATACTTTGAGTCTCAAATGGAAAAATAAGTGATTCTCAGGGCAACCGTGACGCAAGCGTTGGAGATCATTTATATATGCACGCCTCCAACATTTGCATCTGTCCAAACATGTTCATTGTCAGGCGGATATGATGAAGCCGAATCATCAGGACTGCAGGTAAACAAGCGACACTGGAGAATAGCGTACCATACAAAACTAACCAAGTACCATACAAAACTAAATAGTGTGTCTAATGACAAAGGTTAATATTATTTTGTATTACAAAATACAACCATAGATACGTTGCTTACAGATCGTTCACTCGATCCTTCTAGCAAACGTCTCCTTTTCCACCATATAAGTGAAAACGATAGTCATTTGACAAGTAGCCTGACAAGCCAGACCCACATCAAGATGTTTGGTCTGGAATCTCACCATTGACAGGGCTCAATCCGAGGGGCGGGATAAACGGTTGTTTTTTAAACTCCCTCTGCAGGCGATAGGATAGCGCTACACCAACCAGAGCAACGAAGGTGAAGCAGAGCACACTGACAGATTAAACATTCGCCGTATCCGGTCGGCTAAACTCCGAACACATCTTCCCTTTTTAAGAATGACTTCAGTGCCGTTCTTTGTTCTTTTCTCAGAGAAAAGCTTAACTCCAAGTCTTCCAGAGTCGCGGTCAAAGCTGATTCGAAAGACCGCCGCTGTTCGCCAGTTTCTGTGTTTACTAGAAGCACACAAACGCAACTCGGCCGTCGTCATTATGGCCCCGCCCGCCGACTCTATACACGACGTGATTGGCCCGTCCAGATTGTGAGGAATACAGCTCAGGGTATTGAAAGTTCCTAGACGACACATACGGGCAGATTAAATTTGCTGCCGCTAGGGTGCGTCTAGATTTCTAGGCTATTTGACAAGGCTATTCTATTTGTAAAAATATAAGTTATATATTTATATTTTTGAGAACTGAAGTAGGCCTATGATGTTTTTGCATGCTTGTATTTCAGAGTACATCACAGTCACTGTAGGGTTTTGAAGGTGGCAGTTTTTTTACCACCACAGTGGTTATTGATCAACCAATGGTGTTTGTGGGGTTCAGGGTGGGGGATGAAACTAACCTGAAACAATAAACTAAAACACTGCCCTATAGCCTACTTATCACACAAACATGAAACATATGTTTAAACAAAGCTTGAATGTCTGCTTTTATATAAAACAATTCACATTTTTAATATATATATATATATATATATATATATATATATATATATATATATATATATATATATATATATATATATATATATATATATTGAGATTTAAAAAATGAGGCTCAGTCTGTTAACAAATGTGCGTGTTTACAGCACTTGAGTGGAACACAGCCTGCTACCATTAAAATAAATCAAATGAATTTCAAACATAATAAAGTGAAATAAGTTAAATATTAAACTATAAATCGTTGCAACTTTCAAACAGAATTCGTAACATGCAGGGGAATAAAAACTGCGGAGCGGCGCGTTCTCCACCACCAAATACGTTGCCACGTCTCTTGTCAGCATTTTCCACTTGTCACTCTCTCGTTTGTATATGGCCTGTTTGGCGAAAGCCTCTCCAATACAAACCTGACCACCAGCTGGGCGTTTGCGTTAATGGGACATAACTTGTACAAACGCCGATGGACATGATTGGAGATGGCTCTTGAGATTTGATGTGTTCGCCCATTTAACACATATTTAGTTTTTACTTATCCGGCAAATGGCTTCATCCTTATTTAAAGGTTCACCTTTTTCGTTAGACACAAATCCAAAATGATCCCAGATCGGTGATGTAGTATTTGATTTCCCAACCAGGCCCATTGCTCAACACAAAATTAATTTGCAGAATGCAGAAAAAAAATGGATTTGGCCACACTCAAACTAAGGAAACGCCATATATGCAGTGTGAGGTAGAATTAGTGAATTACGCTAGTCTAAACGCTAGTCTAAAAAACGCATACAGCTAAAAGGTACAGGCTATAAATAGCAACTGCTATTGCAAATGTTATATTCTTTACACAACTTTTTTTGCATGTTATATAGTGTCGTGCACACTACGGCCGGTGGCACCTCACCACCGCGGTGGTACGGTGGTCATGGCGACCGTCACAGCCCTAAGTCACTGCGTAGCCTACATTGTGACTAACGTTATATAAACATGCAATATAGTTGACGAAAAAAGACAAGTCTAAAATGTAGACTGAATGACACTTTAAAGGACAACTCCGGTGAGAAATGAACCTAGGGGTAGTTAACAGATGGTTACCGAGTAGATCGTTCTCTGGGATGCGTTTTCATGAAAATATGAAAATCGGATGTAAAGAGTTTTATCTTTAAAAACAGATTAGCTTCTAACGCTAGTCTGGGGCACATGAGTTCATGACTCGATGAGTCGAGACTGTTTTCCAAGATGGTGCCTGTCCGTGAACGCGTAAGGCACTATGTTTATAAAGTATCTTCTTATTAAACTGTTTGTACACTTACAAAGTTCTCAATGCTTCGGTTTGCATGTAGGGACCCTCATTATGCTGCTGTGTTAGTGTGAGGCTATTTTGAGCCTTGTTAGTGGTATTAACTAGCGATTTAATTTCACTACTCTGTGCCCCATAGACTATTGTTATAAGCTAATCTGTTTTTAAAGATAAAACTCTTTACATTCGATTTCCATGAAAACGCATCCCAGAGAACGATCTACTCTGTAACCATCTGTTAATTACCCCTAGGTTCATTTCTCACCGGAGTTGTCCTTTAAGCAGAACATCTCAAATGGAGATTGCTAAAATGCAGCTTACTTGTTTATTGGTGTTTTTAGATCATCCGCGTGCGTGAGAGAGCTCGCATGCATATGGTTGCCAGATTGGACATTTTTAGGTAAAACACTGGATAGTATACGAGTTCTTTTCACAGAAAAGCTCTGTTTGGGGCATTTAAATGACTGAAATCTGGCAACCGCAAGCACGCAAGCTCTTTCTCGCGCGCGGATGATCTGAAAACACCAATAAACAAGTAAGCTCCATTTTATCAATCTCCATTTGAGATGTTCTGCTTAAAGTGTCATTCAGTCGGTCTGTGTTCTGTCAGGACCGTCAGGACTCATGAGCTGCTTCGCTGAACAACTGAACTGCAGTGAGATGTGAGCGGCTGAAATAAGCCAATCAGAGCAGAGCTCAACATTAATATTCATAACTCTTCCAAATAAGGCAAAAACAGATCATTACATCCTAGGGACAATTTATAGGGTTGTAAATGTAAAACTGTCTCTGGACAATTTTTGCCCTTAAATAAGCCAAATACCCTCTATGTAGATATCAAAGAACAATTTAACATATTGTTTCAAATCATTCTAAGGCACCTTTAAACCATTTGAAGTGTGTTAGATTTATTAAAGGTCCCATTTTTCGTGTGCTCTTGAAGCCTTTATTGTGTTTACAGTGCAATATACCATGAGTTCATGTTTTGCGTGTAAAAAAACAGTATTTTTTTACACAATTTACTTATCTCTACAGCGCTGTTTCCTCTGTCCTAAAAACGGCCTGATGATTTCCTTGTTCTATGAAGTCCCTCCTTCAGGAATACATAACGAGTTCTGATTGGGCCAGTGCTTCCCGTCTTGTGATTGGACAGCAGATTAGCGCACTATGCCCGGAAAGGTCCCGCCTCTTACCATAACGGGGAGATGCAAGCGCTGAATGCGCGCTCTTCTCCACGTGGGAGAGCAACAAGACCACGGCCACTTTTTTGCGTGTTCTTGTGGGCGGAGGGTTAGTCAACAAACGGTTCTAGTGACGTCATTACATCCCTGCACTTCCTGCTGTAATCCAAACCGGCCGTTCACTGTAGGCTTTGAAAGGGAACTTCTGTTAAATAAAATATCTCGCTTGGCATTCAACTTTGAGCTTTATAATTTTACAGGTATTATTTATGCTCTAACAGCAACATTACACACTAACTAAAGTTTGAAAGATGGAATCGCGAAGAACGGGACCTTTAATGAATATATTGCAGACATAAAAATTATGGTTCTGTACCACGTAATAATTTTTGCAACAGCTGTGTGTTTCTAAGTACAAGACTAGGTTCAAGCACTGTGTCCCTGTGAGTCCAACCTCTCTTACATATCACTAATGTGTGTGCGTTACCAACTTCCCATAACTCTGAGAACACAAACACACACACACCCAAGAATGACACAACCAAGGACTCTAAATTACACAATGGCATGCTTTATTACCCCTACATGACATTCATGATTATAACCACCCCACATATGTGAGAAACTTGTAAGAGAATCGAATGGTTTTAGTACTGCTGTTTCCCAGCAGTCTTTGGGGACGAGGATTTAACTGGGTAAACATGTACATATATCAGCTGCTGTAATGTTGGTATGTGAACATGTGCATGAGAGACTGTTCAGAAAGCTCACACTGACATGTGATTATTCAAACTGTAGCTCTGCTCTGCCATTTGTCACCAATGTATTTACATTTATGCATTTAGTATTTGTTTGAATAAGAATCTGATACAATAACTGCCTGCTACAATCAAAACTATTTGCCCATGTGGCGCAGTGAAAAGAGGAAAAGATAGCAGACACATTATAGCAATTACACATGAGACCCCCCAAAATAGCAATGAAATTAAATGGAGAGCAAATTAAGACTTTGCCTACTGCTTCTCATCTTACTCCAGAATTCTCACGTTGCCTTGTTGGCGGCGATAGCCTCGAGGGCAGCGTGTTGACATATAGAGCTGTTGCTCTTTTGGCGAGCCGAGTTCGAGTCCCGGCTGGTGGACCTTTCCCGATCCCGTCCCATTTTGCTTAATGTCCTTTGTCCTATCATAATAAAGTCAAAAACGGCAAAAAATAATTGTTAAAAAAAAGATTAATCACGTCTTGAGATGTTTTCTCGAGAGCTTGAGAATAGATCTAAACAGCAGTGCTATTTTGTATTATTAATTTACTATCATATAACATTCAATTTTTATATTTATATCTTAATTTTAGTCATTTTGTTATGTGCTTTTGTAATTTATTATTATTATTTAAACATAGCTTTTTATTTCAGTTTTAGTAATTCAATTTAAACATTAATGCCAATTATTGTCAAGGCAACATTTGCATTTTTAAGTTAAATTAAATTAAAAAAGTCATCAAAATATATTTTTAACAATGATAACAATGCTCAACAGCCCACAAATTGTGCCCAAATTGATCAATATACATCTGTTAGTTGAATTTTCCACCAGCAAATTTGTGTCTGTTTTTAACAACTGTTGAACAAAATAATTCTCCTTTGTGATAATTTAAACATCACCTGATCATAAATAACAAACTGGCAAGGGAGAGATACATTTTCAGCCACACATCAGCCATCTGTCCACTTCGCAAACCCTCAATCCATCCACCCAGTGCCATCACTGGCGAACGGTACATATAGTTTGAAGCGGAACAGGATAGAATTCCAGCTGAACTGAGATCAGTTTTACTTACTTCTAAAATCTAGTCAAATTTAAGTAACTAGCCTCCCTAATAAGACAGCAATTAAGAGAGAACCAGGTAGAAGTCAGTGGCGCAGAGGCAGATGGTTGCTGGCAAACTCCTGAGCTTTGCCGTACCAAAATGAAATAGAAGGGAGAATGTTCCAAAAAGCGAAAGGAGGCAGAGAGATGTACAAAAGTGTGGTTGTCATAGCAACTATAGATAGACCATGGACTCATCAATACATAACATCTGTGGGTGATGGCGTATCGGGAGATTATAGAAGAAGAAAACGAGATTAGAGAAAGGAAACAGGAAAGTGCAATGAAATGCTAATTCTGAGCAGACGGTTAAACGGACTGAGAGTGTGGGAGATGGGGGAGGAGGACTAGATGAAAAAATGTGACCCAGACCAAAAAAGAAAAGAAAAAAAGCAATCAACAGGTTAAGATATACTGAGAAAAAAATACTGTGTGGAGTCAAATTAAAGGATTGAAAGTAATTACAGATTCAGAATGTGTGTGTGTGTGTGTGTGTGAGAGAGAGAGAGAGAGAGAGAGAGAGAGAGAGAGAGAGAGAGAACATTTAAACATGCTAAAAGACTAAAAGACTTAAGTCACAGAAAAGAAAGTCCAGATAAGACAACAACAGAAAATTAAATGCTAATCCGTGAATAACAAAGATCTGTGCATCTCTGTTATTAACAGATTAGCATTTTTTTTTTTTTGATGTTTGTTTGTTTTGACATGATCATAAAATTAGATTTTTGAATGAAGGATGAATGTTGCTATGCAGTTGCTATTTTGTTCTGGGTGGTTGCCTGGGTGTTTAGAGCAGTTGCCAGGGTGTTCTGGATGGTTTCTAAGGTGTTGCAATGGGGTTGTTAAGGTGTTCTGGGTTGTTGCCTGGGCATTGCTACGGTATTCTGGGTGGTTGCTAAGGTGTTGTTATGCAGTTGCTAGGGTGTTCTATGTGGTAGCTTAGGTTTTGCTACACAGTTTCTAGGGTTTTCTGGAATAAATATTCTGGTCTCTATGTGGCCCATGTGATTGTTTTTTTTTTTTTTTTTTTTTTTTGTCCGTTTTATCAACATGCTAAAATCTCAAATCTAAATGATTTGAAAAGTTAAATACTTAAGGTTAGGAGTTCTGAAACAAAAGCTACTAATTACACAATTTATCATTCACAGCAATGGACATGTAATCCTTTCTTCATTACCCATAATTCCCAGTTCATTTCAACAGTTTCTGTCGCCTATGATGGATATCTGCACTCTTCGTTCCCACCGTTAGAAGTTTCTACATGAACCCTCATTGTAGATTAAATCCCCTAAAAAGGAATCAGCTTTGAGCTTCAGACATACATGAAAGCTTTAGCATAAGTTCTGCCAGGAAGACTTAATTGTTACGTCACTTCAACTTCTATCTATCCAATCACATTCTAATACTTGGGTATAAAAGATCGGTACTTACTCATGTTTGAGTTCGCAGATGCTGACCCCCAATTCACCGCCATCCTCCCCACCACCTCCAAGTCAAATCCTTCCCTACTCCACCCCACCACTACCACCAGGATGGTCCCTTCCATACCTCACCGGGGGGTCGGCTGCGCCTCTGCCTTCGTCTTCAGGCAGGATATGCATACCCTCTGATTGCGAGCTACGGACGAGGCCTATGCCAAAGTACTTTATTGCTTGCTGGATTGTTAATAAATGGATTATTGTCACAGTATTTATTCTCCCGAGTCTTTCTGGCAGAACTATCACTATCTGCATTTTTTTTATGCACAGTCACACACGTCACAGTGAAATGGGCCATCCAATTAGAAACTGCTCAACAATGCTTTGGATTAAAGGGGGTATTTATGGACAATTTAGGCCTTCCATGATGAAATGGGGAAACATGAGATGAAGCCAAATGAATGAAGTACAAGGACAGAGAACGAGAGAGCCAAAGAGTAAGAGACAGAGAGAGAGAATGTGTTTAGTAATATGGCAGCAGTGAAAAGAACAACTAATTGGAGAGACAGACATGTGAGCTGCAAGCAGAGGGAACCTTCCAAATGAGCTCACCGCCCTGGGGAAATGAATGGATGCATCAGGCTAACAGACTAGAACGACAGACGACAGAACAGTGAGAAGAGTTGCAGACACCTTATTAGACTTCAGAAAATAATTTGACCGAGCACAGAGTGTATAGCATATCTCATCAAATAGTTATCTATGAAAACACAGCTGCAACACTTTCCAGGCTTGCTATTAAGTCTTGGGTATGTTTTTTTATACACACACAGGGAGCAGTGGCAGCTCAGGGAGGCACACTAATTGTAGCGGTCTGGTGAGCCTCTCCTGGGGATTTTTAATGAATTGCTTTAAAAAAAAAATCATTTTTGGTCACTTTCAGATAGATATTGTAATGGATTCTCTGGGACAAGAGTATGAAGATTCCAGTTGTAGAAGTTTATTTAAAGGGATACTTCACCACTTTTTCATATTAAACTGTTATTCCCTTAACTAAAACGAGTTGATACATACCTCTCTCTGTATTTAAACAGGGAAAACGTGGAGGTGTTTGGTCGCTTCTAACTTGATCTCTGTTTGGTTCCATATTGAATGAACTGGGCTTAGTGGGCTAAGCTAAATGCTATCAGATCGTCACTGTGAGTCAGAGCGATTAAGTGCACGCCCTCAGACGAGAGAGGTATGTATCAACTCGGCTTAGTTAAGGGAATAACAAAGTTTAATATGAAAAAGCGGTGACGTATCCCTTTAAGAAATTTGTGAGTTGATCAAGGACAAAACTTCAGGTAAATATGAAAGGTAAAATCCAGAATTGTATGCAGTTGGGACAGGTAAGTATTCATAAGCACTTGAGCACATTGTCCTTTCAGCAATGAACAGAACTCAGGACAGCTAAGTATTCACAGGTAGGTTTTCTCAGACTTTACAGAACTCAACACTGGTAAGTTTTCACAGGTTAGTGTCATTACAGTTTCTTTGATCATCTGACATAAACAGGTCCGTATTAACAAAAAAAGTTAAGCTTTAAATGGTTAGTTCACCCAAAAATGAAAATTATTTCATTAATTACTCACCCTCATGTCGTTGGACACCCGTAACACCTTCGTTCATCTAAATCTCACAAATGAAGATATTTTAGTTGAAAGCTGATGGCTGAAAAAGGCTTCAGATAGGCCTCCATTGGCATTCAGTACATTCCAGTAAGGCATAAAGGCACATTTTGTTACAAAATCCATCTCACATTGGCTGTACAATAATTTTACAATGCAATGAAAATAGTTATCGTGCACACAAAAATCAAAATAATGACATTATCCACCAAGTTATTGACATGAACTTGACGCATGCGAGTTCGCATCTGACGCAGATCCGCCGTTCATATACATGAGGAGGAGCGCCGCTATCGCGTGAGTTTCAGGTGAGTTCACGTCAGAGACCTACACGGAAGACAATATCTTGGTGGATAAAGTCATTATTTAGATTTTTTTTGCACACAAAAACTATTTTCATCGCATTGTAAAATTATTGTACAGCCACTGTAGTGAGATGGACTTTGTATCGATGTTTTTAGTGCCTTAATAGGTCTTGTGAGTAGGAATGTACTGAATGCCAATAGAGGCCTATCTGAAGCCTTTCTCAGACATCAGCTTTCAGCAAAAATATCTTCATTTGTGTTCCGAAGATGAATGAAGGTCTTACGGGTGTCCAACGACATGAGGGTGAGTAATTAATGAAATCATTTAAATTTTTGGGTGAACTAACCCTTTAAGTCATCCAGGGAATAATCCAAAGAACATCTTTTTAGATGCACGAGGTAGGCATCTTCACAGGTCAAAATTCATAGCAAACTAAACTTGTCAGTCCATTAGGAAAAACAAACCATATTGTGGAAACAGAACAGAGCATCAGGTCCTTAATGAAGCACAAGAAGAGTCACCATTACAACATTCATTCATGCATTTAAGGCCCCAAACACCAAATGCTCCCCTAATAGCCATCATGTGTGGCTTGCTAGAGCTCTGGGTGAATGACAGAAACAAGTCCAGGGTGTGGCTGGGAAACATTGGCTGTTTCTCAATTGCAATAATGCAAAGAACAGACTTTCATTATTGTGGAGGCCAGTCTTGCCAGACGACCTTGAAAGAACAAACTCCGAAGGATGTGAGGACACAGAACGCAACACATCCTGGTGAGAATTTAGATGTGCTGCGATCTTGTTACTCAGTGGACCATGATCCCAGCATATTAGAAGTAGCATCCAATGCACAATAGATACAACATAACATCACAAACAAATATCACAATATATGAATTTTTTCCCCCGTATTATTATAGACATTTATTTTCAATAATTTATTTTTATTTGCCAAGCAAACTTTGCAAAAGCGGCAGCCCTTACGGCACAATTGGTGTCCCAATTCACTCACTCCTTCAAGTGGACTTTATTAGTTGAATCATTAGGGATAGTGATGGTATAGGGGGTGCGATTTCAAAAAACAGCCATATACATAAAGACAATAGAGCATAATGTCACACACCTAGCCTATCATTGGAAAAATCGATCCTTCTGTCCTTTAAAATGTCCATGTTAAAAGAGGTAAGCGAAGCTGATTGCTGAAGCCTATTCAACTTTGGAGTGGGGTTTGCCTTATTTATCATTTGTAGCTGCTGTTTAAATAGTGTCTGGGTAAATTTGTTGGCGATCAAATATTCCATATCTCTACTCTCCCTAATTAGGGTAGTTGCTAGATTATCAGCAGGAGCATTTCAAACTAATTTCACATTTATTTATATCTTTAAGATATACCAAATGAGGCTAGCCTCCTCTGCAGTGTATGGAAGTGAAATACTCAATGGTGATTGTCATTTCTTTTTTTCTTCTTGTTTTTCTAAATGGAGGCAAAAGTCTCTGGCTATGGATTTTCCTCCCCCTGCCCTTCTCTATCCCATCAGACTCGCCTTAGCACAGTTTTCCGGACAACAGATTCGGAAAATTCGAGGAAGAGCAGCACTGGTTCCGACTTCGGTAATATTTTATGGCGTTACAGTGGTGAAATTACAAACAAGAAATACACATTCTGAGACATTAAATTAATAACATTAAATTATCTTTCTTCATTTTCCACCTCAAAATTTTGGCTGTCAGCACTCTGACAGGCAAGGTTGTAAATTTATATGTCGGAATGTTTGCTGCTAAAGGCTGATTTACGCTACATGGCTTTTTTTGCTGCACTTTACAGTGTGGAGGCGTCAGTGCTAGTTGCCAGTTTGCAGATTTTGGACAGTCAGATTTGACAGATTTTGCAGAATATTGTGTAATGTATGATGGGCACAGATTTCATCCAGTTGGATTTAAGAATGCATATTGTTTTTACTTGTCATGTGCAGTGATGCCAATCTATACTCTAATCTGACTACTTTTTCCCAGTATGTTTTTTGGGTATTTAAAAATACATTTTAAAAATAAAAATGATTTGTAATAGAGCAGGCACTTTGAGTTTTTAATGGGTTATGTTATAGCCCTGCTTGTTTAGGTGAACTAATCAGACACCCCTCCCCTCTTAAAAAACTCGTCGGATCGGCACGATTCACACAAGTCACCTAAACTGACATGAAAAAAGCGGGAGGTGCCGAAAAGCGCATTGTTTGCATCCGTGTATGTTGAGACGCCAGGGATGTCGGCAACTGCTGAAAGTAACTAATAAAGTAACTTGTAATCTTACTTAGTTACTTTTAAAACCAAGTAATCTTTAAAGTAACTTAGTTACTTTTTAAAGGAGTAATCAGTAATCAGATTACTTTTTCAAAGTAACTGTGGCAACACTGGTCATGTGTTTCCTAAAAACGTTTCTGTGTGTGTTTTTTGTGCTAGGAATGACTTAAAGTCTAGTACTGTGTGATTCTCGGATCGCTTAGCATATTATGCCCAGCTTTTCTGTAACCATTTACAAAGTCTGCAAGTGTATAATGCTTGATGTTTTAAAATCTGTTAATGTCATGTGTATCGTGTTCGATAATAAACGCATGATGCAAAACGTACAACTAAGCTTCTTTATTACTACAGCGAATATACACAAGAAGAAATCCACACATTAACACTTAAAAGGGATAGTTCACCCCAAAATAAAATTTCTGTCAAAATGTACTCACCCTCTAATTGTTCTAAATCTGTGCAATTTTCTTTTCTTCTGCTGAACACAAAAGAAGATATTTTGAAAAACATGGGTAAACAAACAGTTGATGGGCCCCATTTACTTCCATAATATGGGGGGGGGGGGGGGGGGGAATACTATTCACCCATCAACATTTAATATATCTTCTTTTGTGTTCAGCAGAGTAAATGATGACAGAATTATAATTTTTGGGTTAACTATCCCTTTAACTCACAGACATGAACTGAACGGGAGTGTAAAAATAATGATTAACAGCTGAATATAATATGAAACAATCAAGGCTAAGTAGAAATGAAGCACAAGAAATAAATACACAGAAACGAAAATACAACTAAACAAAACCAACCTGACAGTTCAGTAGTGTAGAGTATATTTCCTGAAAAGTGTCAGGCTATACATGTACAACTTAAATATAATAAAAGTGAATTATAATTTTAGCAGAAATACTAATATTATATAGTTAGATAGTTTTTTTTCACTGCAGCAGATTCATATACATATAATACCTGCAGTGCACACCTTTACCTAACAGCTTCCGGTTGGTCTGGAAAACAACAGCGTGGTCTTTCTGCTAAACTTCTCCTTTTGTTATTACATGGAAGGAAGTCACAGGAGTTTTAAATCTCAAAAGATCCATAGAAGAAATTCAGAACAGCCCAAAAAGCCTGAAAGAAAATAGTTATTTTCCAAATCTAAGGTGCTTGAAAGAACCTTTCAAGAACACTTCGGTTGAAGAGTTCAAGGGAAGCAGAAAATCTCACAGCTGACAGAGAATAAATGGATCTGGCAGGTACCATCATTATTCTAAAAGCTTACACTGATAAGATCAAATCAGAATCCATTCTTCTAGGAGGTCATTAGTAGGTATGTTGTATAAAATCACTCAAATGCTTGTAGCTGAGCTTCAGTTTCAGGCATGGCACACATCTTTAATAGCCTTGAGCTGATCTCGAGCTAACAGACTCCTCTGTGGTGACAGACTCTCACAAGGAGACCTGCAGCTAAGGGTAATTACTACACTTCCCCACTGTCAGTGAAAGGTTACTCATCCCGCAGACATGCATCTGGGTTTTTTCTTCTGGGCGAGTACTGGGTGACATTTAATGTCAGAACACAAACAAGCAGACACACAACTTCAATCGTCTCTGACTAAGAACAACCATCTCAGTCTATTTCGGGGGGCCAATTTCCTTTCTACCCTAAAACCCATGCAAAGCCTAAATATAAATCTCCCTTCTTAAGAGGCTTGTGTTATAGTTAGATGTATAAGATCGTCTGTGAGAATACAATTAGCCACAAACTAAAACACAAAAGGACAGCAAATTCATTCAATTAATTACATTGCATTACACTGTTGTGTAACTTTAGAATAACAGTCAAACTTTATCCGCATATGCAGTACACTCACACAGGGCGATATACACAGATCAGGCATGACATTTTGATCACCTCCCTAACATTGTGTTGGTCTCCCTTTGCTGCCAAAACAGCCCTGACCCATGGATGCATGGACTCCTGAAGATGTTAGCAGCAGATCCTTTAAGTCCTGTAAGTTGCAAGGTGAGGCCTCTGTGGATTAAACTTGTTTGTTCAGCTCTGCATAGATTCTCGATTGGATTGAGATCTGGGGAATTTAGAGGCCAAGTCAACACCTTAAACTAGTGTTCCTCAAACCATTCCTGGAGCATTTTTGCTTTGTGGTTTCCTGCTGAAAGAGGCCACAGCCCCCAGGGAATACCGTTTATAAAAACATGATAAAAAAAACAGCCTACAATGAAAGAAACCATCTTTGAAATGTTTTTATTTGAAGTGTAATTGTTTCGTTTGTCTATGTCCCATTACATTTCATGGAGAGGGCGGGGTTTATGAGCTATACTGCATCCAGTCACCTAGGGGCGATCGAGACGCTTTGGCTTCAGTTTTCAGGACTCATTTGGCACACTTGATTAAGCCACCTCTTATTCATTTCAATAGTACCAGTGGGTTTTGGACTCTATTGACACCTATTGGCCTGGATGCATAAGGCTTGTTCAGTAACAACTGCCACTTCACAACAAAGCTGATTGTTTTTTTCTTTTTCTACTTGTGTTCTGGATCATTGTTGTTTGTTTTATCAATCGAGCAGAGATTTCTTGTTCAGATAAATGTTTTCCACTCATTCACATTAAGTTTGACCGGTGAATTGCACACATGATGATGCACGCTATCATTCTCACCACTTTTGTGATTTAAAGAAAAAAACAGTGTCTGGATTGCAGTGGTGGAGAGCTGAAGTAAAATTCTGGTATTACAGTGAAATTCTGGTAGGACATTGTGGTGGTTTGCTACATCACTCAAAACTGGCTTGAAAGCTGAGGAACGGCCCTGTGCAAATTGCCATCAACACTAATTTTGTTAGTCTGTGCGCTTATCTAATTTACATCATCACTTAAGTGAATTGGATGCTAAAACATCTTGGAAAACGTATGCAAGTAAAACAAATGCAATCAGTAGGTGCAATTCATTCTTATTGGGGTAATTCCATGATAAACCTCCCAAAGGTGAACTGAGAGTTAGTGTGCAGCTGTAATCCATTAAGTCAAGGTTCTACGTCTTAAGCTTCAGAGTCACTGGGGTCTTATGTGTGCACTCGATTGACATTCCTTTAACATGGGAACCATGTGGTTTAAAAAAATCATCAGGAATGAATTTCAGAACAAAAATTGCATTCCAGTGGCTTGTTCTCTAGGGAAGATTAACAAAAATCTGTTTACAATCAATACAAGACTTTACTTTATTTATCTGGTGATCTGATATCTTAAATACTTTTGCTTGCAACCTGAGTTTCAGATATATATATAATATATATTGAAAAAAAAAAAAAAAAAAAAAAAAAAAAAAAAAAATATATATATATATATATATATATATTTTTTTTTTTTCTATTTTAGTGCTTTGTATTTAGTTTTTAATAACTCAAAGATCACATAATGCTAATATTTGCTTGTAACATGAGCATGTTGTGATGTATAAATGCATGCAAATAGATAATTCTTATTCTTATTATATTCTCGCAAATATGATATTAATAAAAAAGGTCACGGCGGGCGTACACGGTGCGATTTTTGCTGTCGTACGAACTCGCAGACGATTTTTTTTTCTCGGGAGAAATCGCGTGGACAACGTGGATGCTCGTATGGTCGCGGCTCGCACCGTGTGAGAGGAAATACGAGACGAGCCGAGCACGTTAAGAGCACCTCCCGACCTTACGATCATTTTTAAACATGTTTAAAAAGTTCGGGGAGTCGGCCCGATTTTTACCAGCTGTCCCCTATTGCCAAATCATGCACAAGCACGTCACATAGGCTCAATCTATATGACTAGCTCAGTGGCTGCCACATACTGCGTTCACACACACACACACACACACACACACACACACACACACACACACACACACACACACACACACACACACACACACACACACACACACACACACACACACACACACACACACACACACACACACACACACACACACACACACACACACACACACACACACACTTTCTCTCACGTGCACTCTTCTCTTTCCCTCTGGTTGTTTCGGTTAAAAGGAATGGCTGTTCTCTGCTTTTCAACAAATCATTTTCACACCTTTTATCTTTATTTTTTTGTATATAAAGCCATAGCAGCAACATTGAAAGCTCCGGTGTCTGTGTTACATGAAAACTGGTGTGATCGCGGCCGCCTCGCGGTGCAAACAGTTGTGCCGTGTACCAGCTGATTTGATGCGATGATCAAATTAAATGACTCGTAGCGTCTGCAATATCTCACGACCTTCCGAGTGTCCGAATTCGCACAGTGTACGCCCGCCTTAATGTACTTAAAGAGAGGATACTTTCATGACAGTACAGTTTTAAAAAGTGCAAAAACCTCTTTAGGATAATGTTTTTAACTAACTCATTGTTTTAATCATCTTTGTTGTAGGCTACTTTAAAGAAGTACACTTATTTTGATGTGTTGACTAACATTCTATCAGACAGGTATGGTACTTTAACAAAAAAACTTCATTATGTCCTTCTCAAGTTGGTTAAAAACACTCTTAAGTTCATCTAATTGCATTTAATATTAATTTATATAAATTTAGCAATTAACATTCAACAAACTGTCTGAAAATATTACATTTATAAGTTTACACAAGCAAATTAATTAAAAGTATATTATTTCTGTAATGAGTACTTTATTTTAAATTATGCCTTTTTTTTACAAGGGAAACCATTTATTTTGCCTATTGGAATTTTAAAATATTTTGGTTCATTAAGATCACTGTTTAGCAGAAGTTTAGGAAGAAGCTTTTAGCTACAATATTGCGAACACAAAATAAAAATATAAACTTCATTACTCTTGAAAAGCAGAGTTGCCACTAAAAACTCTTACCAGAGAATCTTCCATGCTGAAGTTAAACATGTCCATGGCATCTGTCTTCAGTCTGGAAATGAAGTCTTTGTACTCGGGGTTCTGAGGCTCTCTGTAGGTCAGGATCTTCACATTCTGTGGGTATATAAAGACAAATTTTAAGTGGTTTTTGCAAACTCCTTGACATTTATATATATATATATATATATATATATATATATATATATATATATATATATATATATATATATATATATATATATATATATATATATATATATATATATATATATATATATATATATGATTTATCATACATGTATAAAGATTTTTTTCTTTCAAGTTTATAAGCTATATATATAACAATATGAACGTTTTGAAAGTATGTTTAAAAAATAAATAAATAAGATTTTACAGGGAAAATTGTTGTATACCACGACCTGAAGGGGGACGTTTTTACAATCACTGTATAATAAAAAAGGTAATTTACTTCCTAAAAAACTATAAACTATAAATCAGATGACAGAAGACATAGATTGTGTACAACAGGTTTTCCGGTGCAGTTTTGATCATGTATATTAGATTTGTGTATAAAATATGATACAGTGGGCTTTATAGGGTTAACAATAACCACCATGACCACCAACGACAAAAGCATACTTTATTGTTATGAGTAAACATTTTCGTGTCTCTATATGAATTAGAGTTAATAAATACCAGCTTTTTTCAGTTTTGAGACCTCTGAGACCAGTTGGTTGTAACCAATCCAAATCGGTCAGTACAAGATAGAGGACAACAAACAATTGCAAACACCACTAATGAATATTCAGTTATTTAAAAGTGTTATAGTAAGGTATATTTAAAAGCACGCCTTTTCTTTTGGCTTGTTTGGAAGACTGTTTTTTAATTTAAAAAAGTTGCAGCAAAAAAAATAACATCCCCCTCCACAAAGCCTGTAGTGTTTTGTTTTCACTTTTTCATGGTCACCTCCTCTGAGAAAAAGTTTTTACTTGATCTATTTATGTCCGTTTTCAGAATAATTTCAACTGTGCTTCTCATAAATCTCATAAATAATTTTCTTTTGCAGCTGTGCCACAAACAGCCAAATTATGACAATGTGAGTGAAAAGGCTGTTTTCAAATTTAAATGTATTCTCAAATCTTCAAACTCAGAAAAAGGACTCTCAGAATTTGTGTATAACAGATTAAAATTCAAGTGAAGCAGAAGGGGAATGGGAAATATAACAGAGTGCTTCTGAAAGACACAGAAGGACAAAACAGACATACAAATCAATACTAGATTGACAGTCATGTCATTTTAAAAGCTTTAAAAGAAATAAATTCCTGCTTTATTAGTGGTTCTTCCTGTTGCTCATCATTAATGGTTTTGGGATTTGAATAAACCTGAGTCTTAATCTTTGGCATGTAATTTGTGCTTCATCATGTTACGCACATAAAGTATATTTTAAATCATGCAGCTAGTTGTGGAAAGGAATGTTAATATATTTGGGGGTCAGAATATTATAGAGACATGAAAAACACTTATAATATCTAAGCTAGTTACAAACCCCCACATTTTACAGTTTTTTGGCCATCATTTTACTCATCATATCAAAAGTAAATGGGAAAATGGAAATATGAGTATTAATCAGTTAACACCAATCTATACCAATCTATAAATCTGATTGGATTATAAGGACAGACTGACTGATATATTAAATGAGCGAATAAGTGCTTCCAATCATTTTTCTTGTGTTAGCAATTGTTTCCTCCAAATAAAGATGTTCAGCCATCACTTTGCATCTAAATGGCCTCGCATGCATTGAAATTGCTGCAAAGAACCATTTACCAGAACATCAAGAACTTCAACAAGAGAAAGGTTTAACTGCAGTGAAGAAGGCATCAGGACACCCCAGGGTGTCCAGCAAGCACCAGGACGGTCTCTTCCTGAGTAGTGAGCTTTGGAATCATGTCACCACAAGTGTAGAGCATGCCCAGCATTGCACTCACAGTGACGCCAAGACTTTTGCACAGTTGCATGGTGTCCAGAAGGAAAGCAAAGAAGCCACTTCTTTCTAAGAAAAAGAACAAACTGAAATCTAGCAGTAAGTACACGGATTGGACAGCAGAAGACTGGAGCAAAGTTATTTTCTCTGCATGAAACCCTCTTCCGACTGTTGGGACATCTGGAAAATCGATTGTACAGAGAAGAAAAGTTGAATACTACCATGAGTCCTGTGAGGTGCCAACAGTGACGCATCCTGCGACTATCCATATGTGGGGTTGCTTTTCATCTAAGGGAGTGGGATCATTCACAATTCTGCCCCAAAAGACAGCTATGAATAAAGAATGGTATCCAAACGTCCTGCAACAGCAAGTTTTCCTATTGATCCAGAAGCAATTTTGTCATGATCCGTGCATTTTCCAGTATGATGGAGCATCAGGTCTTAAAGCAAGTGTTCATTACATTACAATTTTGGATCTGTGGCTAGGCAACTCCCCGGGTCTTAATCCCATAGAGAACCTATAGTCAATGCAAAAAAGGCGAGTGGACAAGCAGAAGTCCACAAATTGGGATCAATTGTGGTCTAAACAAATATGGATAACCATCAGTCAGGATATGGCCCAGAAGCTGACATCCAGAATGACAGAGCGAGGTGCATGTTCCCCATGTTCCTGGGGACTTTGGTAAGATTTTAGTTTTCCTTTATTAAATCTAAAACTTAAATTACTTAGTTATAGTTCACCCAAAAATGAAAATTCCTGCATCATTGTTGTTCCAAACCTTTATGGCTGTCCTGCTTCAGTGGAACACAAACACAGATGTTTTGAAGAACTTTGGCAACCAAACAACATTGGAGCCCTTTTGATTCATGAAAAGAACACATCCGTCTTTCAAAATATCTTCATGTTCCAGTGACAAAATAGTCAATGTTTTTGGATCAAGATAATGCAAATATTTTTATTATTATTTATTTATTTACTATTCTTTTAGTATGAATATTTTCGCCTTAAAGTTATGAATAATCTGGTGTGCTCCAAAACAATGGCAAAATTAGCATTTAGGAGATTCAAAGCTTGCATTCAAAACTTACAGTCTCTCACTTCCGCTAAAACAGATCACAGATTTGTATGACATCACTGCAGACTTCTCCTTCTCATCACATCTTCTGTCCAATCAAATGCTCTCTAGAATCTGAAGCCTCCCTCCCCCAAACTAGGCGCTGAAGCTGCAGCTGAAACAGGCTCTTGTTCACACATTGACTATTTTCTAAATGCCACAGGGGATAGGTAATGATTCAGACAAAGTAAATATGCTTTCAGTTGAGGTGAATGAAGTCTTCTCTGGTACAGAGACACGAGAGCTAAGTGGATCACATAAAATGGTCAGAGATTAGGAGGAAGACAGCGTGTAGACAGCGTCAGTGATTATAATGGGTTCTATTTGTTTTGCGATGCTTCGGTGTAGGCAGTATCAGACTTTAAAGGTAGGGTAGGTAAGAACGATCTAAAGCCCTATTCGGACTGGATTAGTTTAACATGGGGACGTGGGGGTAAAGTAATTATAACCAGAGGTTCTCGGTGATTTTAGTCCCATCCGAATGTGCCATCTCGGTAATCATTACGGACAATGTCAGTAAAGATTACCGAGACTTTTACCTTCTGTAAAAAGGTCCGGAAAAATTACCTCAGGTAATTCTAATCCCGTTCGAATAGACCTGCTGTAAAAATGTATGGTAAAATTCCGTCATTGCCTGTTTAAAAGTTAAAAAAAGAGCACATTTTGCGACCTTGGAGGCGCTTGAAGCATTCGGTTGCGTTGTAGGTGGTGGGACAAATCTGTGGAAAATGTCCAGTATTTTCCGCATATCATTTAAAGCAAAAAGAAGATCAAAAGCACTTATTAGAGGCACAACACATTTTAGCTCTAGGAAAGTGTCTATTACCAACATAATCCAATCAGAATCGTTAGACTGGACCTAACTGTTTATTAAAACACATATATATTGGAAACGGAGTTCAGACTGGTGCTCATGTTGTGTGTTTGCTCACGTTATAACGGTAACGTCATACGCACATGACGTCAAGGAGGTGCGTAAAGCGAGTTACTCCTCCCACTTCTGCTAGTTTTACTGAGATGTCTTATCCCGTGCGAATTGGCCATTGATATTACAGACGTCCTGAGGTAAAATGACTTTAGCCCCATGTCCCCATGTTAAACTAATCCAGTCCGAATAAGGCTAATAACACTTTTGTCCAAATTTGTTTAAACTTTCTTTATATGTCAATACATAATTAAATTGTAAGTACTCTGAAAAAAAGAGTATAAAAATCGAGTGACTGTAGACTTTTTAATCTGCAATAAACACAGCTCATTATTTTCGTTCGGGACTAAACAAATGATTGGCTTAGGCTACTGTCACTCTCTCTCGCTACCTACCACCCCTTTGCTACAGGATCTGCCCACATACACGCGGCACGAAACCTAGGAAGAGCAAAATAATACTGAGGTAATTCTAGCAGAGAAAGAACATTCAAAATTCACAGTGCCGGGTTTTGCAGTCAGCGAAGGCAAACAATGCAAAAACAGGAAGACAGTAGAAGAAAAGACAATGCACAAAAAGTCTTTGGATAACCAAAGAAATCAAATGCGAGTAAATATCGGGGTGGCTTTCCAACGATGGCGAGAATTGAGGGACCTCAAGGGGCTGAAAAGCGACTCCTTGATGGCTGTATTTCTGCTGGACAGGTAATCTTTCATTTTGATTATACATTTTTTTGGTTTATGTTTTAATGAAGCATGTATCACTAGCACGTGTAGCTGACTAATAAAGCTAACATAACATTACTTAGCATAAAGTTACAATGTTACACTTAGCGAGCCATAAGTAGAGATGATAAATACTCAATATGCTTAGTTCAAGTTGATCGCTGTCATGTTGAATTTCGCAAAATGTAACTTTAGATTACAAAATGCATGTGTAAAAGCTAGTACACCGCATCAAGGAACTTTTTTTTAGAAGTTAGCTTTAGCTAACCTCTGTCTAAACTTTGTTACCATGTTCACCCAGAACTTTATCTAAAACATTTATTTCCGCCTTTGGTTTGTTTTTATATTCATCATGGAAACTCTTACATGCAAAACACAGTATATGTTATGCATCTTACACGAAATTCATCTTCATCACAGTATAACTGATGTTATTGGAAAAACATGTATCAATGCTACCCGTTTTTAGCTTTGCCTTATAAATATAACTAGGAAAAATATATTTTAAACTTTACCAGTATCAGTATTCTAGCTTGATAGTGAGCACTAAAATCATCTTACTAAAATCACATCTTATTTGTTCACAGTCAAATAATCCGTCTTCCGCGCGTTCATGTATTTTGGGGGAGTGGCTTTGGAAAGAGCCCAGAAGGGAGACGGTGGAGTGAATGGAACACTCAGTTTTTATACTTTTATACTTTTTCAGTAGCCTAGAAATCTAGACGCACCCTAGCGGCAGCAAATTTAATCTGCCAGCAAGTGTCGTCAAGGAACTCTCAATACCCTTCTGAGCTGTATTCCTCACAATCTGGACGGGCCAATATGTCGTGTATAGAGTCGGCGGGCGGGGCCATAGTGACGACGGCCGAGTTGCGTTTGCGTGCTTCTAGTAAACACAGAAACTGGCGAACGGCAGCGGTCTTTCGAATCAGCTTTGACCGCGACTCTGGAAGACTTGGAGTTAAGCTTTTCTCTGAGAAAAGAACAAAGAACGGCACTGAAGTCATTCTTAAAAAGGGAAGATGTGTTCGGAGTTTAGCCGACCGGATACGGCGAATGTTTAATCTATCAACAAGCTCTGTTTCACCTTCGTTGCTCTGGTTGGTGGTAGCGCTATCCTATCGCGTGCAGAGGGAGTTTGAAAGACAACCGTTTATCCCGCCCCTCGGATTGAGCCCTGTCAATGGTGAGTTTCCAGACCAAACATCTTGATGTGGGTCTGGCTTGTCGGGCTACTTTTTCAGAGTACTTACATTTTAATTATGTATTGATATATAAAGAAAGTTTAAAAAAAATTGGGAAAAAAGTTTTTTAACCAATTCTTACCTGCCTGAATGCCAGTGGGAGGAGCCTATGGTATGATGTAAAACTATTCGTCAATGTCTTGCTCTGGAGCCAGTGATATGTAAATATATTTGCCCATATTATTTCATAGATCTTACTGTATCCAAAATGAGCCATTTTTGGAGCTTAATTAAATAAGCTGAAACTTGCAAGATAATTAAATGGTACAAAGACCTCTTACATGTCAAAAGATCAAGGCAAATTTGATTTAAGATTTATTAATGAAGTTGTGGTCTAGTTTGTTAGACTGGTCTCATTAATGTTTTCTACATTAAAGTCAGCAAGAGGAGGAATATGACCATCTTTTCATCTGCATTGTGTTGTATATGGGAAAGTGAAATGTTTTTTCTAATAAGATAATGTATAAATTATTTATAATAAACATGGCAATATTCCATAAAAAATACAAATTTTCTATTTCGATTTGATTGTGAATATAAAGCTAGTCTTAACAGACTATCGAGTCCTTCTGTGGAGACAACTAAATTAAGTTTTAAAGCTCTGTCGTGGCTTTGACAAACAGCTTGATGAGCATGTTTTTCTTTGCACTGCAGTAATTAGCTTTGATGCATAATTGTCCAAACAGGACAGTCATATCTGATGTAAACTGTTGATGAAATAATTTTCATACCAACTGTTAGCTGTTTCATGAGCCTAATGGAATGATTCCTGTCTGCGGATAAGTAAATGTCATTTCTCCACAGCTGTTAGTTGATGCCAATGAATGTAAATAGACCCTCGCTGAGTCTGTGTGAGAACTCATTATAATGCAGTTCCTTAGAGTGAAAAAAAACCCCAGTTCTGTCATACACAACATATTCCTATTCAGTTTAAAGCCAGTTTTGAAGCAGATACATTTTTCAGGATTGTTTGCTCCTATTATCGCCCAGTAATGAAACGGTAACACTTTACAATAAGGTTTTATTAACATGAACTAATAATGAACTGTATTTCTACAGCATTTATTATTTGTTGTTAATGAATTTCAACATTTACTAATACATTATTAAAATCAAATGTTGTATTTGTTAACATTAGTTAATGCACTGTGAGCGAACATGAACAAACAATGAACAGCTGTATTTTTATTAAAGGCTACCTATTATGCAAAACATTTTGTAAAAAGGGACATAATATGCGCCCCTTAAAGCTACACTGTGTGATATTTTCCCCCATCTAGCGGTGAAAAGGTATATGACCATCCAGTGAATAATAGTTTCTGTTCCTCTCTATTTTGATTTCGTTTTAACTCCTACGGTGGCCAAATGGGTCCAAGATTAACATGGCAACCCCCCTCTTCACATTCGACAAGGTGCCATCGAGTGTTAAAACGCGAAAGGCGAAGCTTGAATTTATGGGTATGTCCCTCTTTGGCTAATGTACTTTCATGATGATGGAGGGGCAACATGGCGACCAGCATTCGAACCCCTCACCCGAATGTATTTTCAATGGCATATTATACATTTACGAGAATACTTTATTACTTGAAAGAAGTAAATATACATTAATGAGCACATATTTTTGAAAGAACTAAATCGAGCGTAAGCGTCAGTTCTGGCAGGCTAGGTAGTCAAGACGCTGCTAACGCTAGTTGGTCTCATCAGCTGTTTCTGCTCCGCTGAGATGAATGCGTGTTTTGCATCAGTGCATCAGCTGTTCAAACTCCCCTCGCTGCTAATGGCTATGATATAAACAGCGCGCATCTTCAAACAGATTCAGTTCGCTCCTAAACTGCTGTTGCTAGCTCATTTCTGCCCACCACCTCCCCAGCTCCTCCATGTCGTGTATAACGTGGCATTTTACTTTGTCATCGTTGCTGCTCTGTTCATAGGGGGAATAGTTCAGCTCTCACAGCCCTAAACTGTGCGAGCGTTCGCTAATGCTGCTGACTCTCTGCTATTTCATGGTGCTCGTGAAAGGTCAGAGGACCCCCTGAACAGAGCCATACCGCCAAAACATTCAATTCAGAATTATCAACTTGAATTGCAATTTATTCAAAAATTATTTTTTATTTTGTTCTTGACTTAATAGACCTGACAGAAGTGTTTTTAGCTAAGGATACACTAAAAAAGTTACAGAGTGTAGCTTTATAGGTAAGAATTGGTTAGAAAAACTTTTTTCCAAATTTGTTAAAACGTTCTTTATATATTAATACATAATTAAAATGTACGTACTCTGGAAAAGAAAGTATAAAAATTTAGTGTGTCTTTTAGACCTCTCAGGACTGTTTTAAAGACAGCTTATTATTTCCATTCACTCCACCTTCTCCCTTCTGGGCTCTTTCCAAAGCCACGCCCCCCAAAACACATGAATGCGCTACACCGACCGCACAGCTGGAAGACGCATTATTTACCTGAGAGGAGCGGTGTGGTGTGCATGTAGTCACATCATGTCAGAATCACATGTTATAAAAAAATCTAACTTTATCAGTATAATTATAAACAAATAAGATGTCTTTTAGTGCTCACTATCAAGCTAGAATACCGATACTGGTAAAGTTTAAAATATATTTTGTTTAATTCGGTAACGAGCTAGTTATATTTATAAGGCAAAGCTAAAAACGGGTAGCATTGATACATGTTTTCCCAATTAAATCAGTTATACTGTGATGAAGATGAATTTCGTGTAAGATTCATAACATATACTGTTTTGCATGTAAGAGTTTCCATGATGAAAAAGCATTGTTGATTAGTAATAACTTAGTTCTAAACGCAGACATTTCCACCAGATCCCATCAATGGCAAGAATATGTTTAAAACAGGATTCAGAAAAATATGCAACACGGTCTCATTTCAGCCTAAATAAACATTTAGAAAGTTCATTTTCAGACACAGTAGGGGTGATGATGGTTTGCAGTGAGTCACATGAAGACATGAAGCTATGTGACAGCCTTCACTAGCACCTTCAGAGCTGTCATATTTCCGCAAATTTCAAATATCCAGTTATATTTCTCTGTGACTTTGAGCCAAACGCAGCACATTCCTCAGCGTGTGTCTCTCTGTCTGATCTTATCTGAATAGAGGAAGCGCAGCTGCAGCTGGCTGTTAATCACACATCAACAAAGACCTGCACAAATATGTGTTCACCGTGAATATGCCTATTCCCTTTAGAAATCTGTGGAGAGTGTCGCGTTTTCATGGTTTGACATTTCCTGTGTCACGCCATTTCAATAAAATGAAAACGTATGGAAAATATACGCCTTAAAGAATTATAATCAAGTGAAATATTATATAAAAAATTTATTTGTCATGGGGCCTGTCACAGGTTAATCACATCTCAAATGAGCCTGACAAGCCAGACCCACATCAAGATGTTTGGTCTGGAAACGCACCATTGAAAGGGCTCAATCCGAGGGGCGGGATAAACGGTTGTCTTTCAAACTCCCTCTGCACGCGATAGGATAGCGCTACAACCAACCAGAGCAACGTGAAGCAGAGCTTGTTGATAGATTAAACTTTCGCCGTATCTGGTTGGTAAAACTCTGAACACATCTTCCCTTCTTAAGAATGACTTCAGTGCCGTTCTTTTCTCAGAGAAAAGCTTAACCTAAGTCTTCTACAGTCGCGGACAAAGTTGATTCGAAAGGCCGCTGTTCGCCAGCTTCTGTGTTTACTAGTAGCACCCAAGCGCAACTCGGCCATCATGTTAAGCCCCACCTGCCGACTCTATACACGATGTGATTGGCCTGACCAGAGTTTGGTTTTTACAGCTCAGACATGTATTGAGGGTTGCTAGACGATACTCGCGGCAGATAAGATTTGCTGCCGCTAGGGTCTGTCTGAATTTCTAGGCTAATCTCAAATGTATCCGAACCCCTCTCTCTGAGCCAATAGGACCCTGTCTGAGTATTACTATTCACATTAGCATTTACATCAAACTCACTTTAAACGCCTCCTTGGCTGCATTGTCATCAGCATCTCCACGTGCCCATGGTTTCGCAGGATGGCTCTTCAGACTGTGTCCAAACAGATCAATGAAGAAGAAGGCATATTCCTCTTGAGGAAAACCCCGTCTCCAGAACTCCACCATCAGCTTGCGAAATGTGTCCCACTTGCAGCAGACATAAACCACTGCAAACACAAGATAGAAAAATGTAGTAATCTGCATTAAGGAGCCGGATCTCACGAAAATGCGTATAAATAGTACGAATTTGCAATCTCGTGGAATGTATACGCCACAATGAGTTTTGGCGTGCATATGGTACGTGGTTTTTCGTGTGCACATGATACGCACTTTATGGCGTATTATACATACGAACCCCCCACCCCCCACCCTAAACCTACCCAAGAGCTTGTCATATGCACGCCATAAAGTGCATCATATGCATGTAAAATACTGCGTAGCATTTGCACGCCAAAACTCATTTTGGCGTATCCATTCCATGAGATTTCACACTTATACTATTTATACGCATGACCGTGAGATCGTGTTGGCATTAAGGGCATTCGTGGAGTAAAAAAAAGTTTGGACTCAATGAGAATTCAGTTCAACTTGCACTGTAAAAAATAAAAATGGAAAATGTACTGGTAATTTTCTGCCAGTACATTATCCAGTAATTTTACGGAAATTTCGGTTGACTCTCAAAACACAAGTTAATGCAAATTAAATGTAATTCAAAATACAGGTAAAACACCTGTAAAAAACCAATACGGAAAATTTCTTCATATTTATACAGTACATTGTGCCCTATTTTTACAGACTTTTTTTTTTTTTTTTTTTTTTTACAGTGTGCTACTAGAATTACCTTTGGTTTGTATGGCAAAAAATGCAAAAGTGTGACATTTTAATTTGCAGTTAGGCTCGAGGTTATTAAAAGCGTACGAGTTGAAACTCACTCAAGCAAGCACAAGAAGATCTAATGTTTCCCAAGCTGTACAATAAATACAGAATGCTTGGCAACAGTTCTTTTAACCCTAATTGATGGAGTGTGTAGCTTTTAATTTCTTAAACAACCATGTAGGAAGACACATCATGTTCATATTCCAGGATGACAATGTCAAGATGATCAGGCTCAAATTGTGAAAGAATGGTTGGGAGGGAGCATGAAGAATCATTTTTACACATGAATTGGCACCTCTGAGTCCAGATTCATTGAAAGTCTTTAGGATGAGCAGGAATAGACTTGAATGTTCATGACACAGTCATCAGTTTGCCCAGAAGGACACAAAACATCATTTACACATCATTTACGCATGGTTGGGAGTCTCTTTTTTTGTACCAAGTAACATTTTGAAAAAACACTTTCATGAATTCTAGATTTACAATTTACATAAAGATTAATTATGCTTGTTCAAGTTGTATTTTATGAACAAGGTCCCTACATAAATTGATTTTCATTATGCTGCCCAAGTACTAAAAAAGCTTGTTCTTTGTCAGTACGTGAAAAACTGAAAAATACATGAATTTGCATAACAATTTCTTCTTTTTTTTCTACAACCAAAATCACAACATCACTTCATAATTACTTCTCAACTGCAAAGTAGGAGCTTCCCATGAGGATTTGCAGGCTGCCTTAAGCTTGGTTTAACAAAATTCATATCAGCCACTTTTCTCCACCGATAATGTTATGGTTATGATTGTATGAAAATAGTTTTAGGACCAAGATGATGTTAATTTAAGAACATGTACTAGGGTAAATAATGTTGTGCAATGAACATCTGTCACAATAATTTTACCAAGAACTACATATTCCCAGGTTTAATGCATCAAGGTTTTATTTGTTTTATATTTTTTGCCAGTTAAAGGGATAGTTCACCTAAAAAGGAAAATTCTGTCATTAATTACTCACCCTCATGTCGTTCGACACCCGTAAGAGCCTTCACGCCTTTAGTGCCTTTTATGGGTCTTGAGAGAGGAAATGACATTGGTGTCAATGGACGCCTTTCTGAAGCTTTGTTTTGAAATCGGCCCATCACTACACAAGTCGTTATTTCGGGGGGTTTTTCAGCACAAAATCTATTCTCCTCACTTCATAAAATGATTGTAGAGTCACTGTAGTGAGATGGATTTTGCAATGACGCCTTTAGTGCCTTTTATGGGTCTTGAGAGAAGTAATGACATTGGTGTCAATGAAGGCCTTTCTGAGCCATCAGATTTCAACACAAATATCTTAATTTGTGTTCCGAAGATGAACGAAAGTCTTACGGGTGTCGAACAGCATGGGGGTAAGTAATTAATGACAGAATGTTAATTTTTGAGGGAACTAACTCTTTAATATTCTGCAGTTGTATTTAAAAAAAAAATCAGATTTGTTCAGGATGCGCAGGCAAATCAAAGCATTTTGTGAGTTCCAAATAGCCGTGGAAGATGTCGTTGCATCTTATTCTGAGACATGAGAAAGCATTTTAACATTGAAGTATTTTAAATGCTTTTATTCACCATTCCACAGAAAATGTTAAGGTATATAATGCAGTGCAAGAGGTATGGGATGACAGGTAACATTTGAGTCTGTCTCAGGGGTTGAAGTGCATGTCAGGCATATGATGCACTGGGGACTGGGAGTCATGTTCTTCACACTCCTAAATGCCAAAGAGGGGTAAGATCGTCACGGCAATTACCCACAGACTCACTCATAATGGTGGGCTTAATGAGAAAGTCAGGTGAGGTCTTAATTACATCAGTACCTTTGAAAAAACATAAAACATCTATCTATCTATCTATCTATCTATCTATCTATCTATCTATCTATCTATCTATCTATCTATCTATCTATCTATCTATCTATCTATCTATCTATCTATCTATCTATCTATCCATCCATCCATCCATCCATCCATCCATCCATCCATCCATCCATCCATCCATCCATCCATCCATCCATCCATCCATCCATCCATCCATCCATCCATCCATCCATCCATCCATCTATCTATCTATCTATCTATCTATCTATCTATCTATCTATCTATCTATCTATCTATCTATCTATCTATCTATCTATCTATCTATCTAAACATTTTAGGTAAAAATAAACTTTTGCCAGAGTGACTAAATGATGCCATTCATCACTCTTTTATCCTCTTGGATAATAACAATTGTAATAACAATTTAGTAATAAAAGCAGGCCTACCCTAATATAAATGGGAAACAGGATTTATCGTGCATATTTCACGTATAGGTGAGCAGTCAAGTCTCAGCTCGACGACTGGACCGTATAGTGTGAACACATAAATAGTGAGCTTTGGCCTTACATTGCATGCAATCTACTCATACAATGTGAGTTGGTAACCTTGCTGAAATCACACAGAAATTGCAGCGTACGCCCGCCTTTAGACTCGAGATCATTGTGGCGTGCCGGTGCCACTTATTAGCAATCACATCACCGGCCTCGCTCCGTTCCCACAGCTCTAGGCCTCGTGCTGTTTGCCACACAGACGTTCACGCCATTGCAGTGTGGGATATGTATGCCATGTAGTGTACTTTGTTACAGCATACTACACTTTTAAAACAATTAATACATGATCAACAGAGTACACATACTATATACTGCAGAGATAGTATATGCATCTCTTTCTCCTGCTGTCTGTGACTTTCTATCACCTGTTGAAGCCTTTGAAAGCCTCTGTTATTGTGCAGTAATTTCATAAATAATTGATTATGGAGGAACTCCTGGTGACAGAAGATAAAGTGTCATATCTTTTATGGCTGCTTGGAAAATAACTGTGATACTCGAGTGAACCAGAATGATTTATGTCCAAACTCAAAGATGTCATAAAACCTAATCACATACCAGAACAATAACAAAACACTTGTGTCTCTCAGGTGTGCATCATCAGTGCTGCAGTGATGGATTCACAGCAGGTGGGGCTTAAATAACACTGACAGATGTGAGGGCTTGTTATTTGAAAAGACTACCAAACAGGAGCACACACAGCTCTTCATTTATGATGCACTGGGAAGCACCCATAAGTCCTTATCCTCTATAACTGGCCCAATAACAGTCAGGTATTCTCTGTGCAACTGAGGAACAGAAGGAAGAATAGAACAGAAGAACATACGCAAGAGCTCCACTCGCCTAAAATGAGTATAGTTGAAGTGTGGACACATTTCTAGCCATCTATAAACTAGTTTGCGTCGATGGTGAACAGTGGCCATCTCGTTCTCCTTCTCAGGAAACAGTAGCTCTTTACCAAGATTTAATACATTCATGATTTGTCTCTCAGAATTTTTTGAGTTAAGAACTCTGACTCTCTGACTCTCTGAACACTGAACTTCACCTTTTCATTGAACTATCTTTCTTTTCCTTTACTTGTTTGTTTTTCAAACAACATGACATGCCCACCACATTCATTGTTCTTGTCTGTTTAGTTGCAAAACATGTAGTAGTGATTGATCAGACTATTTTTCATGGAGAGCAATTCAATAAAATATTACCAAACCTACCTGCATCACACAGAGCACAAACTGTGAGCATTTTTAAGACATAAAAACACATTGGGCCCTATCATACAGCCGGCGCATTTTCAGCCCAACACAGTTATCATTTTCACATCCAGTGCCACATTGTTTAAATAGCAAATGCACTCGCGCCCATCCGTTTGCTCTGATTTTACCAGCAAAAACATGGTCTACAGTCAATGGCGCAGTATATTTTGTGTTATTTAAAGGGTGCCTGGGCCATTCGCTTCATGTGTTTAGATCGTTAAAATGGGGCATAAGAATTAATCATACTGGATCCTTCATAGCAATTATTTTATATATATATATATATATATATATATATATATATATATATATATATATATATATATATATCTAGCGATAAGTAAATAGTCATAAAATAAAATAATAAAAATCATAGCCTGAGATGGCACAATAGAATTTCTTGTTATTTTAAGCTGTCTTCTTTTCATGCATATTTTTAAAACATAGATTAAACTTATTTTATGTTTACATTTTTTGCAAAAAGCTAAAAAGCTAAAAAGGCACAGATTTCGTGGAATTTAGATAGATAGATAGATAGATAGATAGATAGATAGATAGATAGATAGATAGATAGATAGATAGATAGATAGATAGATAGATAGATAGATAGATAGATAGATAGATAGATAGATAGATAGATAGATAGATAGATAGATGTTTTTTTTTCAAAGGTACTGATGTAATTAAGACCTCACCTGACTTTTCTCAAGGGAGATTTATAACCTCTCTTTTCCCCTGTACACAGCATTAACACTGCACAATGCACAACAAGGTTGAAAATCGGTTGCACGAGTCAGAATTTTGCTCAAAATCAGACGAAAATCACACAGTCTAGGCCCAGCCTAACGGAAGGATATCCAGGAGGATAAAAGAGTGACAAATGACATCATTTAGTCACACTGGCAAAAGTTTAAATATTTTTACCAAAAATGTTTAGAGATAGATAGATAAATGGATAGATAGATAGATAGATAGATAGATAGATAGATGGATGGATGGATGGATGGATGGATGGATGGATGGATGGATGGATGGATGGATGGATGGATGGATGGATGGATGGATGGATGGATGGATAGATAGATAGATAGATAGATAGATAGATAGATAGATAGATAGATAGATAGATGTTTTTTTTTCAAAGGTACTGATGTAATTAAGACCTCACCTGACTTTCTCATTAAGCCATATCATATCATACCATATCATACACCTTAGTCTGACAGTCTGTCTCCTTTGCACCTGTTTATGTACTGTATGCAGTAGACAAGGCATCATACTAGAGTCTGGAATAGAGGCATTTTGTGTGTGTGTGTGGATTTGCAGGCCGTTTGGCTTGTTAGCAGTAAATAATATATTCAGTCTTCAACACGTTGTGTCACCCTGTAATCATTGATCATAATCACTGGGTGACAAATTAATTAAGAGAAATCTTCACAACTCATTCTACTAATCAACAGACAATCAGAATCAAAGCCCAGTCAAACGCATTCAGGGCTGGCTGGATGCTATTCTAATGTTATTTCCCTAATGGCGACGTCCTGGTGAAAATTCAGTTTAATTGTTGACTCAGGCTCACTCAGTTTTGAAACTGAAATTGCCTACTGCACACTACATTGTATTTATCTAAACAAAAAGAAACGTGGAAGAGTATTCATTACTCAACATTATGTTTTAAAAAGGCACATAACACATTTTAACTTGATTGTGCTGATTGTTTTTTTTTTTGTCAATCTGAGTCAAGTAAAATCATGGTTGATAATAGGCCTGTCATGATAATCAATAAATCAAAATTTGACGTGCATCTGTAAATATATTTGCAAAAGTAATTTGGCAGATGTAGTAGGTTGTATAGGTATTCCATGCCATTATTATCATTCCATTTCATGCAATATATTGCCAAAAGTTTTGGGTCTGCCTTTACATGCAGATGAACTTTAATGACATACCATTCTTAATCCACAGGGTTTAATATGGAGTTGGCCCACCCTTTGCAGCTATAACAGCTTGAACTATTCTGGGAAGGCTTTCTACAATGTTTAGGAGTGTGTTTATGGGAATTTTTGACCATTCTTCTAGAAGTGCATTTGTGAGGTCAGGTACTGATGTTGGATGGGAAGGCCTTTACTCTTGGCATAATGCAGTCAGGCAGGTACCGCTCTCCTGTCAGACAGAGAAGTGTGATTCGTCACTCCAGAGAACACATCTCCGTGCTTTACAACACTGCATCCACTGCTTCGCATTGCACTTGGTGATGTAAGACTTGGATGCAGCTGCTCAGCAACCTATCACGGTATCACGCTTGAATTCACTGAGCTCCCGAGAGCGACCCATTCTTTCACAAATGTTTGTAGAAGCAGTCTGCATGCCTAGGTGCTTTATTTTATCCACCTGTGGCCATGGAAGTGATTGGAATTCACCTGATTTAAATGCTTTGGAGGGGTGTCGCAATGATTTTGGCAATATAGTGTAGCTGCTTGTGAATGTAAAAGGTCTGCAAAGATCAAAGTGCACGATAAATGGAATTATTATCTACCAAAAGAAAGAACTGCATTAAGATGGTCCTCTGTGTTTTCATGTTTGTTTTTGCTACCGTCTCACCATTCACTGTTTATGACCGCACCACGCTGCTGGAATTGCGTTTTACTACTAATCACCTCATAAATGCCCAGTCCTTTAAACATCCACCGTCATTGTTGACATTAATTCCTCCTTTCCTGAGATGCCCTGTCTGTCTTCTACCGGGCATTAAGCGCCACATAAGTCGCGGTCGGAGAGGAGGGTTACATGTCAGGCTGTCAGGATTCTTCGTCGTCGAGGTGTTGAGATCAATCAGGATTTAGCAATGTTAGAAGATCGCGGGAATGCTACCGGTGGCTTAGGCTGGTTAGTTCCAACACTGCCGTCCCATTTTCTTGTCCCCGCGGGAACGTCCACCCAGGGTTGCCTCCAAGGAAACCTCCGTCCAATTCCTTGTGTGATATCGCTGCCTGTCAACTTGACTACTTTCCGCATGGCACTTTGCAACACCAGATCGCTCAATAACAAACCATTTGTCCTCAATGACATCATCTCCTCTCACAATCAGGATTTGTTTTTCCTCTCTGAAACCTTGATGGAGAAGCTTGTTTTCGCCCAGCTCCAGGCTCATCTTCAACTGCACGTCACTGGTGATAAAGTTCAGTCTGATTTTAGGTCTAGACATAGCACCGAATCAGCTTTACTGAGGGTCCATAATGACATTCGTGGAGTCCTGGATAGTAAAAGCTCTTTGGTTTTGGTGTTACTGGACCTTACTGCTGCATTTGACACTGTGGATCATGCCATCCTCATCTCTCGTCTTCAACATGTTGCTGGTCTGCAGGGTGTAGTGCTAAATTGGTTCTCCTCATACCTCACTAACAGAACTTTTTCAGTAATGCTTAATGACTTTTCCTCCTCGGTTGCCCCTATGTAATCTGGTGTGCCTCAAGGTTCCATTCTCGACCTCCAGATCTATCTCCCTGTGATTCTGAGTAATCGTTCTGCATTGGACACTCTCCATAATTGCCTTCAGGACATCAAACAGTGGCTTTCCCAGAATTTCCTTCATTTGAGTATATCCTGTTCAGCCCGGATTCATCCAGCAGTTCTTTTAGTTTTGGTCCTCTCACTGTGCGTAACCAGGCTGTTATTTTTGACAAAAAATTGCAGTACGATATACGATATTGGTACAAAATGTGGCAGCGCATCTTCCTTCCAACACCAACAAACGTTCACACATCACCCCTGTCCTCCGCTCGCTACACTGGCTCCCAGTGCGGCTTAGGGTGGAGTATAAGGTCTTGTTGTTCGTGTTCAAGGCCATCTATGGCCTACCTCACCGAATTAGTAAAGGTCTACCAGCCAGCCAGAACTCTCTGCTCCTCTGAATATACTTCTCTGGTTACTCCCAAGTTCAAGTATAAAAAATGTGGAGGCCGGCCATTTGCTGTCCAGAGTTCAAAGCTGTGGAAAGCACTTCCAGCCCACCTACGAAGCATCACTTTGTTTTTAAATCGCAGCTGAAAACATATTTATTCATACAAGCTTTTAACATGTAGCCTCGGACTTGACTGCTATTATGTTGTTACTTTCTGTTGTCCATTGCTGTTTTTACTGGAAAGCGCCTTGTGCTCCTTTTGGTTGTTGTAAGGCGCTATATAAATAAAATGTTATTGCTTGATTGAAATGCCCGAAAGGAATCGTCAGTATTTCCAGTCTTACTTCCTGCACGAACCTCAGTAGGTTTGTAACAATTTCTATAATGCCAGCCTATGGTCTTCACTGGCAGGCTGCCCTCAAATTACATCTAGTTTTGTTACTGTTCGTAACACTGGGTGCATCTCATATCAGTTCCCTAGTTCAGTAGTCAGGGCACTGATCAGGGAGTCGGCCCATTGACTGATTCCCAGATCAGTGCCCTGACTACTGAATTAGGGAACTGATTGAGTTTTGATGAAGCCTCCAGAGCTGAAGTTCAAATATGGTAATGAGTATTTCCTTTCTGACACGCAGTGTATAGTGGGACCAATCACATCTGACTGGGCCATCTGACCAATCAGAGCATGTTCTCAGGAAATAGCATAAATTCTCTTTAAAATAGCATAATTCGGGCACTTGATACTTTTATTAAGACTTAAATGATCAAATGCTGCTCTTTTGAACTTTATATTAATCACAATTTATCATGGTTTCCACAAAAATATTGAGCAACTGTTTTCAGTTTATAATGATAATAAATGTTTTTGAGGACCAAATCAGCATATTAGAATGATTTCAGAAGGATCATGTGACGTGGAACTGAATACAGAAGAAGCTCTCTGAAAAATCCATCATTGCTGGTCATCAGCTAAAGCTATGTTCCACATGCTGGGACCAAATTTGATATTTATAAAATAAATGGAGCCAGAGACTTTTCAAACAAAATCTTACCGACCCCAAACATTGCAACGGTGGTGTATAAACAGCAGAAATACATATGGTAGTATGCTACTGTGACAAACAGCATTTGACAATTTAGCCAGTACTTATAATCATGTAAACTCCCTTTTCATAAAATGATCTAATATGATCTCTTTGTACCCTTAAATGATGTTGGCACAGCAGATCTCCCACTTCTGCTGGGAACTATTTGATTTAGTTGTGTTTTTCCTTCTTAGTCATATTTAATGCAAGAAGACAGGGCTGGGAATAGTGTACGACCTAACTGACAAAAAAAATTACCTCTCATCGTTTTGTTCCGCATTTCTTATTTTTGTCATTTCACGGTGTCGTTGTTTTCTCGTCAGATTGAGTCACTTCACGTAAACAACTTTTTGCATATTTATTCTCCTGCAGTCAGATGAAATCAGATTGAGTAGACCTCAAATGACCAGCCAAAAGTAAAATAATTGAATCAAGGTCTGTAAATCAAACAGACCTGCCATGTATATGACCCCTGTGAGATCTTGCATCAAAAAAACCTAACAACAGAACAAAAGATATAAATACCAAACACAATATTTTTACATCAAGCACTGTCCTCCTCCACAATAATTATGTTCCCAGGCCATACACAAGCCTTTATATGCCAACTCTGCTAGCCAAATCTTTATTTATATAAGTCAGGGTTGACAGATTAATGTTTGGGGGAGTATTGTCAGGGTCGTTTTTGATAGCTCCTTATTATAGAGGAGCTTTACCAGTGTGAGGGCTAGTGTACCAACACAACCAAACCATGAGAAAACGCCATACGGTCACCATGATTTTGTCAAGTAAGATACTGTATGTTCCAGGAACATATTTTATTGATCCTGGAACAACATTCCTGTCCAAAAATCGTCCTAACCCTATGCCTACCCCAAAACATAACCCTACCCATAACTTATCCCTAATATCAATGGGAAATTATAGGTAAATAAAACTGATGCAAAAGCACCTAACCCTGGTTGTAAGCCAAACCTTGACAAACTGTAAACGGGTCTTTCAAATTTGATTGGTTTATTGGAATTTTGCTCCACATTCCAGAATCAACAAAAATGTTGATCCAGGAACATGTTGCACTTGCTGAAAACATGTTCACCAAAACGGTCCACATGCTTTGCCAAGGACTGACTTCATCTAGCAGTCAGGCATACAAATTCTGTCCCAATGAGGGTTATAATGAACCTAATCTAAAATATTGTTACTTGAAATAAATTGAAAAGTTAACTGAAATAAACTACTTTATTGCAGCTAGATGCAAGGCAACATTCATCCTTTTTTATTTAGTGTAACTTCATATACTAAAATAAGCTAAAACTGAAATAAATCATAAAAACATCAAAATAACTATAATATTAACCCCAATAGTATCCCAATTATATAAAATAGCACTAGTAACGACACTTAAATGTCTGTTGTAATTATTTATATTTATATACTTATAAATGACCTCAATTTTGCTGTATGATATGCATATATTTCTGTTAAAGGTATATTTTTTTTAAACACAAACCAACCTCTGTTTTTTTTCGGGGGGAACAAACCAACCGTCTCCATTGACTTTCTATTGTGGGAAGTGGCCACCTTGTCATTTCTGACTTTTTACAAAAAATTTAACGATGTCTAAAGGCTGATATGTGACAAGGTGTACAGAAAGCAAGCTAAAAAACCCAGAACCAAAAACCCAGAAGTTTTTATAAGCTGTTGACCCCCCCCCAAAAAAAGTTTACGGACACAAAAGTCGACACACGCACTTGAGACAGAGCGCAACACATATGATTACACAGAGAACTATGCCGATTGGAGGGGAAAGTAATCAGTGACAGGAAATATAATAGGGCTGGGCGATATGGAGCAAAAAATATATCTCGATATATTTTGCTATATCTCGATATACGATATATATCTCGATATCTTTACAGGAAAAATAACCCCCTAAAAACTACAGCAAAAACAAATATGCCAAATACCACAAATTCTTTTTTAAATTGAAGTGCAAAGAGGTAGTCAAGTGCTTTTGCGACATTTAAAAAAAAAAACTCCCTGATTACATAAATAATAATAATATAACTGTAAAAGAAAAAAAATAATATTGCCTTTTCATTTATTTCATGCTTTCAAAAGATGAATCAAAGACTCCCTTTTTTACAGTTAAAGTAAACAGTAAGCATTTTGCAGAAAGATGGGGGCATGACTGAGATATAAATAAACTGATTTTGTCATAACACCATTTCCTGTTAAATTTGTATCAAAATTCAAACAGTGATATTTGTCATGAGTTTGACAAAATTCAAACTCATCATGCAGATCATGTAGGCTACACATGAGCTGAATTTCACTTCTTTTCCAGTTACAGAACGAAATATGAATGTCAGAAGGTAGGCTATATGATAATATGATACAGTACAACTTACAGAAGAGCACCGCGTGTCTGAGGACACCCGGGATGTCGCGTTTTTCCCTCTTGGTTAAAACGTGAATAGACCTAATCATCATAATCCCGTGATAAAGATGACAAAATAATAATAGTAATGATATTGCAATACTTTTTAAATGTTTTCAAATGATATGCGACCATTTTGACATTTTAACCGAAAACTATGCGATCAGTTAGACACAGATCATAAACTGGCATGATTGCGACCGCGTCTCGCACCAGTAGTGTCAATCACCTGACTGTGGGTGAAACGTGCGATTTGAACTATGATGAACATTAATATTTCTTTATGAATTTTAGCAAGCAGTTGTGTTAGAAGGAAAACATGGTCTCTAAACTGAGTCCTGAACAACGCGCGCGCTTGTCAACATGATAACTAATCCTCACCTGGTTGTGGAAGCAGCCGTGTTCAATGAGACAACACGCGAGGGGAGGGGGAACAAAAGCAAGGGGCGGGAGGCGCGCGAGCGGGAGCGAGCACAACACAGGGAAGGCAAACAAGCAAAGTGGCGGAATCAGAATTAAATATAAACAATATATCGATATATACGATATGTCCAAATCCATATCGAGCTGAAAAAATATCTCGATATATTTTAAATATCGAGATATCGCCCACCCCTAAAAAACTGACATTTGGATATTTGACAACATGTTTACTAGCCTGACAAGCCAGACCCACATCAAGATGTTTGGTCTGGAAACTCACCATTGACAGGGCTCAATCCGAGGGGCGGGATAAACGGTTGTCTTTTAAACTCCAAAAGACAAAACTCAAAACTCTGAACACATCTTCCCTTCTTAAGAATGACTTCAATGCCGTTCTTTGTTATTTTCTCAGACAAAAGCTGAGGTCCAAGTCTTCCAGAGTCACTGTTAAAGCTGATTCGAAACACCACCACTCCCTAATTTCTGTGTTTACTAGAAGCACGCGTACGTGCAACTCGGCCGCCATTATATTAAGCCCCGCCCACCGACTCTATACACGATGTGATTGGCCAGACAAGAGTTTGATCTTTACAGCTCAGAAGTGAATTGAGAGTTGCTACAAAACACTCGCGGCAAATTAGATTTGCTACCGCTAGACCGCTAGACGTCTAGATTTCTAGGCTACATGTTTACTGCACACATGAGGCATCCTGAGTGTCAGGATCCCAATATTGACCAATTCTTCCTACTGAAGCTTCATGTCTTATTGCCTGTATTCACTTTTGTCTCCTTAAACGCTCGTGTTTTGGGGTCGACAGCTTACAAAAACGTAGGTATGTGTTTTATTAGCTTGTTTGCTGTACACACTGTCACATATCAGCTTTTAGACATAGTTCTGTTTTTTGTTATAAGTAAGAAAAGACGAGGCGACCGCTTCATGCAATACAAAGTCAATGGGGAGAGTTGGATTGTTTTCCACCCCGGTGTGGGCGTGGCCTAAATACACTCTGTCTCTATACTGAAAACAGTGGCCACGAGCACTCTGCATGATTTCAAAAACACATTCCAGCGCCACATCACCTCTTATTTAACTCTACTAAATCAACTAGAGATGCTTAATTTGTATTAGATACAACATTTCAAACTGCAAGAAAAGTCACTATCTATTTGCCGGCATCACTGCTGATACTACTCCAACAAGGTACTTTTGTCTTGATACTGTGAGTTACACCATCAACATGCCCATGGACAACCACGCAGAAGAATAATTGCCGTGTAATAGCCCACGGCGTAGTGGCTATGGCGCAGGTCCGACGCAGAAGTATAAATCAGCCTTAAGGCAACATCTCAAAGGATTACTTCACTTCAAAATGAAAATTTCCTTATAAATCCCCCCCCCCCCATGCCATCCAAGATTTTCATCTCTTTCTTTCTTCAGTGGAAAAGACAAACCAAAATGTTGATGGTCCAAATCAATGCAGTTTCAAAGCCCTTCAGAGGCTCTGCGCGATCCCATCTGAGTAATAGGGTCTTATCTAAAAAATCATTTTATCATTTTCTAAAAAAAAACCTCTTAACATTTATATACTTTTTAACCTAAATTGCTCATCTTGCGCGGCTCTGCGGCGCACCCCACGGATTACGTAATCACGTCAGAAAGGTCTCGCTAGACGTAGGCAGAAGTACACCCTATGTTTACAAAGTTCTTGTGCGAAGACTAATACAAACATTTTTTTACAAAAAAATGTTAAACAACAATGCCGGATGAATTTGAAGTTTTTTTTTATAAATGGCGTTTGTTCTCTCAGGTTCGTTTGGGGCGGTACTTCTGTCTAGCGTGACCTTACCGGCGTGATTGCGAAATCCGTGGCACAAGATAAGACCCTATTCCTCAGCTGGGATCGCGCAGAGCCTCTGAAGTCCTTTGAAGCGAATTGAGACTGTATTGATTTGGACCTTAAACATTTTGGTTGCCATTGAGGTCCATTGTGTGAAGAAAAATCCTATCATATGGTAAGCAACTGATTTGAAATGCACTGCATTGGTAATAAATAACATTTTGGTTTGTTTTTAACCAAACCCTATCATATGACTTCAGAAACTTGAAAAATATGGTATGTGATCATTACATTATGATACTTTTGGATCCTTTTTTAAAGCTTTAATCCATTTTCATTAAAGAGTAACAGCACGTTCCCTGTGTTCAGAAAAAGAAAGGCATATGGCTTTAGAAAAACACTATGCTATTTTACACAGTATTTTGGTTGGACCAAGTCATGTACAGTCTTAATACCTATGTAAGGGTGGATCGCCTACAGTGATTCTGACTGCAGGGTTGCCGAACAACTAAAGAAACGTTATCAGTGTGATGGTAGAAAACTGTACATTTCTTGTCTATAACCACCCACTGAAATAAGCGCAGTTACAATAGCAAAATATGTGGGAGAGCGTTGCTTTACTGTGACTATATTGTATTGTAATAGGTAGCACTTGAAAGTCAATACCAAATCAAAACTAGTTAGCAAATCATTTATAATTGAAAGAATTTGATGACAAAATCCGGTTATGGTTACACTTAAAAAAGTTACAAAATAGATGAATGATATGATAAAACTTATACCATTAATCGTACCCAGCATGTATAGAATGTTACCTGAGAGATAGAGATAAAAAGAGAGACAAAGAGAAGAGAGCAAAGAGAAGAGTCAAAGAAGGCCCCTAGAAGAGACCGCCAGAAGAAGAAAAAACAGAGCAACAGTTGCAATCTTCTTTTATCTATCCCTTGACCATGTGACTGAAACCCTGAGTCATTCAAACTGACCAATCAGACCAAACTTCCCCCACTGTACTACAGGTGTGGCACACATTTGGCCTACAGGCCCTCAACATCTCTTTGTCTTTAGGAATCCCAAACGGCCCCAAATGATAAGAGAGAGGGGGGTGGAACACAGTAAAACAAATGTCTTTGTTCAAAGTCAAAAATCAAATATCTTTGATTATTTTGGATTCTTACACCTAAATACTAATTTTACATATGAACACAACGCCTTACCAACCATAATTCAGAGTAAATAAAACTGCACACTTGGCCCAAACTGATGCTTCTCATCCCTCACCAGATGAGATGTCAGTTTTCATATTCTTAATGAAGTCCTGTCACAGATACTGATTAAAGAGAATCCTTCGTGACAAGCGTGCCCAGGCATGTAGGAGATATATTTAACCGGCGTTATGAACGTGAGCGTGTAGCCGAAGAGCGCCAGTATAACTGTAAGAGAGCATATTTATTCTGCCTTTGTCACCGTCCTCTGCGGTCTCGCTTTTAAGGTGGTTGATGCTCTAATGCCCTGGGAATGTCGGTCATTGCACCCTGTGATGAATAGCTGTCTAGTGTCAGACAGACATAATTAATGATCCACAAAGACAGTTACCGGAAAAGCCTCAAGCTTTCCAGGAAAACAGAAACTTTGAGTTAATTAAACCTGCTAGGTGGGCGGCTGAGCAATGCTGGACTCCCATGCTACATACATCATAAGTATGGCCTTGAAACAATCTTTTGCAAAAGGGAAACCTATCCTCACATTCATAATGGATTTCAATCAAAACTTTCCAAAAAAAGATGGCACGCTAAAAGGCTTCATTTTAATCTCAATTTTAACTGTAACTAAAAATTTAGTTTCAACTTCTTTAGTGATGCATGATATATTGGTATCTACTACATTAGTTCTCGGATTAGAGATCTTGTTTATCATTGGTCAATATTGAAAATAAATCGTTTTTTTTTTTTTTAAATCTAATGCTCACATAAAAGATAATACAAAAAAACGTAATATTAATAACACTGTTAAATGTAGCCTTTAGCAAATATCAGAATGTATAATATCAAAAACCTTTTTCATACTGTACATTATAATATTGTGATGCCTAAATTCATTTGAAATGATTGTTGTTTTTAGTATATTATTTATTGAGACAAAAATTATATAGAACTAATTATTTATTGACCATAACTTGAAAATAATTATTGGCTTATCGTATCACAAAATTGTAATAATAGGTTATCCCTAATCGTTAAAGGGCAAATTGGTACAAGGTGCACAGTGACATTTTAATGGCATTTACGGTATAATGAAGAAAATCTGTTGTTACGGAAGCTTTTCAGTAATCACAACATTCCAGATATGCAATAGACAATTTGCCACTGACCCTGGGCTGTGCTCAGCTGGCATGAGGGGCAAGTCGCTCTGATAAATTACACCTCCAATCAGATCTGACTGGAACTCCAGATTGTATGTTTGCACAGAAGGCACCTCTTCTTTCTGTGAGCCTCCCATGGGTCTTTAGGGTTTTGCCATTGACTGGAAACGCCAATGGCTGCTTTTATGTGCCAGTCACCTTGTGTTTACAAACTCGTCTGGTGAAACAAGGTGACAAACTCTACTTGTCGCAAAACCTGGGCACAATTACCATCAGCTCTTTCTGAGTCTGTGGAGGCAACAGATGGCCTCTTTTATGGGAAATGACTGAAACGGCAGACTTTGCCCGATTACTCAGGAGTCAGGAATATCCTTATCAGACTTGATGAATGACAAAGATTATAGGCTAAATGTTTGCTTGGACAGACCTACTTATTCTTTTATGTTGATACTTAAATGCAACAATAACAATCTTTCAGCAGTTTACCAGTAGCACAGTAGTCTAGTTGGGACCCACTGATTGACTGCTGCTTTCAAACACTATGAGGAGCATCAAAGGTTTCTATTTGCAATGTCCTTTTGAAGCATTAGGGCATTTCAGTTGAGCGTTTGATTGCAATAGCCAATCAGGTGTTAGAGTTACTCAGAATTCACTCAATAAAGCTCGAAACACTAGAGTTTTATTTAGCTCAAACTCATTAAGTTCTGCATGCTTCCAATCCTTTCATAAAAACAACAAATTGTATTGTATTGTAGATCTCATTCATTAAACACAAGCAGAACAATTGTAACAAATGTAAATCTTTAGTAAAGCTGTTTTGACTTAAATTTTCCAGACTCATGAAAATTGTTGCTATTTGGTACAGAAGAAATTACCTACACCCTACCACGTGTAAACTGTGTGTAAAACATTCTAAAGTTCTGTGTTCCTTTAGGAAAACTGATGAAACTGCATATTTATAGGTCCTGATAATGCCAAATGTCTTATGTTACCATTAAAAAGTGACCTACATTATTTTAAGTGGCCTACATTATTTCAAATATTATAATATATGAAATATATATGACAGAGTGCAATCATATTCATCTAAAATAATTCTGTATTTTCAGCATATTTATATTCTGGTTTCACCTTTGTCCTGTGCACTGGCTTATACTAACTAGTACCAAGTCCAAGCCTATTAATTTCCACACCCAGTGTAATACCAAATTTAGCATTTTAAATCAACAGTGTATTTTTTGTTAACCTTTTAACATATGTCTCTGTAAGTTCAGTATCATGATGTGTATCAAATCATGACATGAGGGAGTCGTACACCCCTACTCTTTAGCAATTATGCAATATACTGAAGCCAACCTGGAGAAGGGAGCCCAGAACATTCCACAGCGTTACCGGACATGTCATTTACATAGTTGTAACTCATGGGCGGGGAATTATTGTAATTGTGGATGAGCGTGCACGCGCAGCCTATTTATGAATGGTTGGAATTCATTAACATACACAACTATCAAATCAATAGTTGCATTTGTGAATCTGGAGGAGACTTTTTTGGAAGGTCCATTTTGTGCGCAAATTACTACTTATATATTTCTGAAAGTTAAATGAATGAGGCCCAATGTCAATAAGAGATTGTGCAGACATTGTGCAGTGTACACAGCTTCATTAATTATATTGGGAGTTTTTTTGACAGTGCCATCATTAAGTTGGCGTGACAACCATATTTAAAGATTGAATCCAAAACTGCAATGACTGATAATAACCAAATATCATAAGTATTATACATTCACCTAAAGGATTATTAGGAACACCTGTTTAATTTCTCATTAATGCAATTATCTAATCAACCAATCACGTCAGTTGCTTCAATGCATTTAGGGGTGTGGTCCTGATCAAGACAATCTCCTGACCTCCAAACTGAATGTCAGAATGGTAAAGAAAGGTGATTTAAGTAATTTTGAGCGTGGCATGGTTGTTGGTGCCCGACGGGCCTGAGTTTTTCACAATCTGCTCAGTCACTGGGATTTCACACACAACCATTTCTAGGGTTTACAAAGAATGGTGTGAAAAGGGAAAAACGGCTCGGGTTATGTATATAACCCTTGTTCCCTGAGAGGGAACGAGCACTGCGTCGAAACGCTTTGGGGATGCTCCCTAAGCATCAGCGAATCTGAAGCCTGAATAAACACTAGTCCAATCCGATTGGTCGTGCGTGATGACGTCATTGTGACGGCGTACCCTGAAGTATAAAAGGGGGGCCGGCGCATAATGGCGGCAGTTTTTTGCTCTGAAGCATGCGCTCCAGGCGTGCCGAGGTGTGGCGGTACGACGCAGTGCTCGTTCCCTCTCAGGGAACAAGGGTTATATACATAACCCGAGCCGTTCCCTTATCGAGGGAACTTCCCACTGCGTCGAAACGCTTTGGGGAACGAGTACCCACTAGGCCACACCGAGGGTAGCGCCTGTCCTAGTGTGAAGCCGGAGACCGGGCACAACTAGGGTTGGAGCACCCTCGCGCCAGGCGTCGCAGGGAGATCCAGGCTATAGAACCTGAAAAAAGTGTGTGGAGTAGCCCACCCCGCCGCCTCGCAGATATCCCGCAAGGGGACCCCAGAAAGGAGGGCCACCGAAGAGGCCATGCCTCTGGTGGAATGTGCCCTCACGGCTACAGGTGAAGGCAAACTGCGCACCTGATAAGCCCTGGTTATTGCCTGGACAATCCAGTTACTGATTGTCTGGGTAGACGCAGGCAACCCCTTCTTGGGTGAGCCAAAACACACCAACAATTGTTGAGATCTCCTCCACTGTGCGGACTTCACCAGATACACCCTGAGTGCCCTGACCGGGCAGAGTAGGTGAAGTCTCCCCTCTTCCGCCGTCACGTGAGGCGGAGGATGAAATGCCTGCAGAACCAAAGACCTGACCACCCTCGATGGGACCTTAGGCACATAGCCCGGCCTAGGGTGTAAGATAGCCTTCACTCCACCCGGGGCAAACTCCAGGCAAGTCGGCGTTACTGCCAAGGCCTGGAGATCCCCCATTCTCCTTAGAGAGGAGATGGCGAGTAGAAAAGCCACCTTAAGGGTCAGATTTTTCGGTTCTGCTGACTCCAGTGGCTCGAAGGGGGCCTCAGCCAACCCCTCGAGAACCACTGCCAGGTCCCAGGTTGGAACTCTGGACTGAGCCACAGGCCTCATCCTTCGAGCCCCACGGAGGAACTGTACAACCAACTGGTGCCTACCCAGAGGCCCATCACCCAGAGGAGTGTGGAAAGCCGCAATGGCAGCCACGTACACCTTGAGTGTGGACGGGGTTAGGCCCGCAGAGAAGCGATCTTGGAGGAACTCCAGCACTGAAGCCACTGGGCAGTTAACTGGGTCCACCTCACGCCCCCTACACCAAGTGGAAAACACATTCCACTTGAGGCTGTACAGTCTCCTTGTGGACGGAGCCCTGGAACTGAGTAAGGTCTCTACCACGTCTGCCGACAGGCCAGCCTCTAGGTACCTGGCCCCCTCAGGGGCCAGACCCAAAGGTTCCAAATCTCCGGCCGGGGGTGGAATATCGTCCCCGCCGCCTGAGACAGGAGATCCCTCCTCAGAGGAATCTGCCATGGATGACCTGCCAGCAGGGCTATGATATCTGAGAACCAAACTCGCGTCGGCCAACGGGGTGCTACCAGAAGTAGACTGACCCCCTGCCGACGGACCCTCTCCAGGACTCCCGGGAGCAGAGCAATCGGGGGAAATGCGTACAGACGCAGCCTCGGCCACGTCTGCACCATAGCATCCAACCCCAACGGGGCTGGATGCGTGAGGGAGAACCACAGTGGACAGTGGGACGTCTCTCGAGACGCAAACAGATCCACTTCCACTGGGCCGAACCTCTCGCATATGGCCTCCACCACTTCGGGGTGGAGCCGCCACTCCCCGGGCCTCAGCCCCTGCCTCGACAGGATGTCTGCTCCCTGATTTTGAACCCCCGGGACATACATTGCCCTGATGGACAACAGTTTCCCCTGGGACCACAGGAGGATTAGATGCGCCAATCTGCACAGAGGGCGCGATCTTACCCCTCCCTAGCGATTGAGGTACGCTACGACAGCCGTATTGTCTGTCCGCACCAGGACATGTTGGCCGCGGAGGTCCGGGAGAAAAGCTCCTGAGAGCTTTGTAGACCGCCATCATCTCCAGGCAATTTATGTGCCAGGAGGAATGACGGCCCTCCCATGGGCCCCTCGCAAAGCGGCCGTCCATGACCGCGCCCCAACCAGTGAGGGAGGCGTCTGTTGAAACGGATTTCCGGCAACAGGACGCTCCCAACACTGGCCCCTGGGACAGAAACCAAGGTTTCTTCCATATGACTAGGGAACGAAGGCATCTGCGCGTTACCCTGATCATACGAAAAGGATTCCCTCTGGGGGAAAACCCCTTGGTTTTCAACCACCACTGGAGGGGTCTCATGTGTAGCAGGCCGAACGGTATCATGTTGGACGCTGCTGCCATGTGCCCCAGCACTCTCTGAAAGTGCTTCACAGTGGTGTGCTTAACAGTGAGGCCGAAGGAAAGAACCCGATATTGGTACGCCTCGCCCCCGAAAGCGAACCTCAGGCCTCCTGTGGGCAGGAAGGATGGAGATATGAAATATGCGTCTTTAGATACATCGTGACGAACCAGTCCTCGGACTGGATCTGACTCACGATGGGATAATGAGCATCTTGAACCTGAATCTCCTCAGAGAACGGTTCAAGTACCTCCGATTTAATAATAGACGCACCCTTCCATCCTCTTTGGGAACCATGAGGTAGCGACCGTAAAGCCGGACTCCCTGTCTGGCGGAGGGATACACAATATAGCCTCCTTTACCCTCAGGGAGCACACTTCCTGTTCCCTACCTGCCACTGGGCTGGGCACACCACTATTCAGGCCACACCGATGAACCCCGGTGGTGGAACGCTGAACTGCAGTCTCTACCCTTTGCCCAAGGTACACAGGGCCCCAGCAGATATATTCGGGAGCATAACCATGCGCCGAGATATTCTACTAGGGGAACCAGCCTCTCAAGGCTGGTCTCTGGTACCCACCAAACCTCCTGCCCGACCCCCTGAAGCGGCCACCCGGCAGGGCTTAGTCGGGGAGGATTTTCGGTGTGCGAACACGTTCGCTGCCCAGCCGAGGTCTCCCTAGAGGCGGCTAGAGTAGCATGTGTTTGCAGGAAGTCAATGTGGCCCGAGCGTCATAGACGGCGGATCGCAGCATCGACTTCCAGAAAACTCCACAGAGGAGGCGACCTCGATCGCTCCTCTGGAGAGGGGGCTGGCCAGCAGGCCACTGGGCTGGGCACACCACTATCCAGGCCACACCGATGAACCCCGGTGGTGGAACACTGAACTGCAGTCTGCACCCTTTGCCCATGGTACACAGGGCCCAACAGATATATTCAGGAGCATAATGACTATGCGCTGATATATTCTACTAGGGGAACCAGCCTCTCAAGGCTGGTCTCTGGTACCCACCGAGCCTCCTGCCCGACCCCCTGAAGCGGCCACCCGGCAGGGCTTAGTCGGGGAGGATTTTCGGTGTGCGAACGCGTTTGCTGCCCAGCTGCAGTCTTTCTAGAGGCGGCTAGAGCAGCATGCGTTCGCTGGAAGCCAATGTGGCCCGAGCGTCGTAGACGGCGGATCGCAGCATCGACTTCCAGAAGACTCCACAGAGGAGGCGATCTCGAACGCTCCCCGGGAGCAACACAATTTGGATGATAGGCTGAAATACCTAACTCCTCAAAGTCAGATAAATCCCATTTAATTGCACAGAATTAAATGCCACCAAAAACACCCAAATAGTGAACACAACTGGGATGATAGGCTGATAATCTAACTACTCAAAGTTAGATAAATCCCATTTAATTCCTCAGAAATAAATGCCACCATAATCACCCATCACGTGAACATGCTGAATGATAGGCTGAATAGACATATCTAACTCCTCAAAGTCAGATAATGTTTAATTTAAATTCCTCAGAATTAAATGCAGCCCTAATCACCAGACCATACTGTTTAAATATGTATTCAACTACTCGTCATCTACACGCTGCCTCAGCAACGCGAGATTCGAATCGTTCCCAACATATTTGGCTTTCATCCCTCGAGATGAAAGCCACAGGCGCGAGGCTGAAACACTCGAAAACGCACGTTTCTGTACGCTACGAGACATTTCTCAACGACCACAGCCAGCACCCTCAGGGGCTGACTGCAAGCCTCGCTAAACAGTATCACATGTACACATATAGCGTGTGTTCACTTCTGTTGCAGACCCTTAATGCACGCGCTGCCTCAGCAACGCGAGATCGAGCCTGCATTATAAGGTGGCGGGCTCTCGTTTTCTTCACTCCGTCGACGCTGAGCACATCTAATTCCTCGGAATCAGATCGCTCAAGCATCTGGTTCTCCCTCCCGGGGAAGAGCCGCATCGCGGGCTTCCGCACGGGAACGGAGAACACCGGGTTACTACAGGCAGCCCCCTCGGGGACTGCCTGAGCACCTTATTTTATGAGTGAAGCAGTGTGTATGGTGTTTTAACGTCACCCGCCTCGATGCTGAGCACATCTAATTCCTCAGAATCAGACAGCTCAAGCATCGGACCCTCCAACCCGGGGGAAGATGCTGCCAAGCGGGCTTCCACACGGGGAGGAAGATCGTCGGAACTGTCAGGGGAGGATTGGGAAAGTGCCGCGGCAGTCCCGAAACCCTCTGACAAGTCCCGCTGTGAGCCCCATGATCTGCGACGCCGAGCCGCCTCAGCGGCCGCGGGTCCAGAACCACGGGGCTCACGAGGCTGGCCGGTCTCATCGAACACGGCCAGCCGAGAGCGGAGCAGTCTGAGTGTCAGCAGCTCGCAGTGTTCACAGGCGGCTCCCTCGAGAGCCGCCCGAGCGTGCTGAACACCCAGACACTGCACACATAACAGGTGTGTATCCGATCCCGAGATGTAACGGGGACACGGATGCACACACTGCCTAAATGCACTCCTTCTCTCTTCCATACTTTTTAAATAAATCTTTCACACACACACTCGCAACTGGACAGACAACAGTAAATAGACAGACCAAACAGAGAGCGCTATGCTGAAGAGCAATAACTGCCGCCATTATGCGCCGGCCCCCCTTTTATACTTCCGGGTACGCTGTCACAATGACGTCATCACGCACGACCAATCGGATTGGACTAGTGTTTATTCAGGCTTCAGATTCGCTGATGCTTAGGGAGCATCCCCAAAGCGTTTCGACGCAGTGGGAAGTTCCCTCGATAAGGGAACATCCAATATGCGGCAGTCCTATGGGTGAAAATGCCTTGTTGATGCTAGAGGTTAGAGGAGAATGGGCCGTCTGATTCAAGCTGATAGAAGAGCAACTTTGACTGAAATAACCAATCGTTACAACCAAGGTATGCAGCAAAGCATTTGTGAAGCCACAACACGCACAACCTTGAGGGGGATAAGCTACAACAGCAGAAGACCCCACCGGATACCACTCATCTCCACTACAAATAGGAAAAAGAGGCTACAATTTGCACAAGCTCACCAAAATTAGACAGCTGAAGACTGCAAAATTGTTGCCTTGTCTGATGAATCTCGAATTCTGTTGAGGCATTCAGATGGTAGAGTCAGAATTTGGCGTAAAGAGAATGAGAACATTGATCCATCATGCCTTTTTACCACTGTGCAGGCTGGTGGTGGTGGTGTAATGGTGTGGGGGTTGTTTTCTTTGCACACTTTAGGCCCCTTAGTGCCAATTGGGAATTGTTTAAATGCCACGGCCTACCTGAGCATTGTTTCTGACCATGTCCAACCCTTTAAGACCACCATGTACCCATCCTCTGATGGCTACTTCCAGCAGGATAATGCACCATGTCACAAAGCTTGAATCATTTCAAATTGGTTTCTTGAACATGACAATGAGTTCCCTGTACTAAAATGGCCCCCACAGTCACCAGATCTCAACCCAATAGACCATCTTTGGGATGTGATTGAACGGGAGCTTCGTGCCCTGGATGTGCATCCCACAAATCTCCATCAACTGCAAGATGCTATTAGGGCTGCACGTTTTCAAGTTTTTCATTAACCGTTAACCGAGGCCCTTAGCGGTTAATACTCGGTTAACCATAGTGTGCGTCAGGGTTATTTTTAGCTTATTAATTTGACAACCACCATCTCCGTAGTGAACGCGCCTATAGAGAGAAATGCACATCATGGATTACATAATCAGAGAGTAGCCTATTTCTTTTCGTTTTAAATTGTTAAAAGACATTTCAAGTTTCTTAAGATCTATTTCATGTCTGCGAGGCGTACGCTGAGTTTCATTAAATTAGGATGAGATGCGCTCCAGTTCACGAGCAATGCAAGTGGCCGCGAGGTGAGGGTGCCTGCATGATTAGGGCATTAGTAAAATATGCAGCCGAGAATGATTCACACAGACAGCGTTTGACTCGCGCGGCTGCTGAGCCTCTCCCGGCAGAGTTCAAGCATCTGTGGACTCGTCCCTTCAGCTCTGGCCATCTTGCTTTCAGTCCGCGATTAGCTTTTTTGTTTTCTTCATTACAGTTAAAGTAACGTCTGCTTTTCTCTAGTCATTCACAAGTTTCTCACATAAAACTTTCTTTCTTCTGATCTGTTATGCACAGCGTGCGCGGCTCGCGCTCTGCTTCTGCCCTAATGCGACTTATAGTCCAGTGCGATGTTTGTTATTTTCCTCTTAATGACGCATATTTTGACTGATGCGACTCATACTCCGGAGCAACTTATAGCCTGAAAAATGCGGTAAGCACTGCATTGCAATACTTGCATTTTGCCCCGTCACTCTCATTTTTAAAGTGCTCCCACGCTTTCTTTGCCCGCTTAGAAAGCTGGTCATGACTTCTTGTGGATATTACAAATGCCTGGCAGCGCTCTTGCGGTCTCTAGGGGTGCAAACATATATTACAACTAAATTCAAAGCACGTCATTGACGCCACTTAACCGAGTAAAATGTTTCACTCGGTTACGCAATTTTTAACGGTTAATCGGTCAATCGGTTAACCATGGACACCCCTAGATGCTATCCTATCAATATGGGCCAACATTTCTGAAGAATGCTTTCAGCACCTTGTTGAATCAATGCCACATAGAATTAAGGCAGTTCTGAAGGTGAAAGGGGGTCAAACACAGTATTACTATGGTGTTCCTAATAATCCTTTAAGTGAGTGTATTATTCCATGTATTTCCAAAATATAATATATTGGAAAATAATATTACAATATATTATACAAATATATTTTAAGTCATTTAATGGTAAATATATTTTCCTTTCGTGAGGGTTAATTAATTCAAAACTATCTTATGTTTGATCTTTTTTAAAGTCATAACCCATTGCCTAGATTCCAGCTGTTCACATTAATTTCATGGAGGTGCTTCTGGGAAAAAGTAAAGGAGTTAACATGACATAGTTGCAGCTTTTTTTAAATTTACCCAGTCTTGTTTTGTAAAAAATAAAAATCTATGTAGACAAGACACAAATTAAAAAGTTTAAGTTGTTTACAAAAGTTTTTGGACTCTGCATTGGTAGCATGAGTTTGCAATTGTGAAATTCAGCCAAATATTCAATGGTCAATGCAGATATACATCCAGATGAACAGATTTAGCTGACCATGCTTCCATCTATTTTGACACACAGGCTGTACTAAAACACACTCTTAAAACAGATGCTCTAAAAGAAACCTTGGCATGGTTTTCCCAAAAGCATTTGCATACACCAAAAAAAGAAAAAATGCACAAACTCCACTGGTTCTCGTGTATGGAAAATGTGCCAAGGTACAATATGCAGAAGCATGAACCAACATGAAAAGCTAGGCAAGAGTTTTAATGAATAATGTTTAAAGAATTTACAACTGCGGTCACCATCCATATTCATTATATGGAAAAAGAGCAGGCTGGGCATTGTTAACTTCCTTAAAAAAAGACAAAAACACGTTTTGATCAACACTAGGCTGAGCAAATGATGACAGCTCCCTTAAATCTATACAAGACAAGTCTTATCAGATACAAGAGAAGCATATGTGACAAGACCATGTGTCTGAAGTACGGGGTCAACACCTCAACGTGTTACGCTTGGATCATCCCTGCTGAACATCACCAACCAACGCAACCCATCATTAGCAGCTGTGCCTAAATGACTGACAGGAGCGCAGTCTTCCAGCTGGCAAAGGCCCCAATGAAAGCCACGCGTTCTTGATGAATTACAGTCCAGAGGCTGAGATTTGGAAACGTCAGTTCACACTTATCATGCTATAGCTGGTTTGGTCAGGCTGTTTATCCCTTTACACTGGAGACAATAGTTAGGCCGAGTGTCCACCAAAGAGTTATTATTATTTTACTTGTTTTTGGCCCTGTTGGCCTTTCATACTAATGGCATTATAAAACGATATACGCCAGCCAGCCGTGTGAAAAAGCGCTTTGGTGGACATACGGCCTTATGGCAGCTCAGCATAACATTAAGGGTACGATTATCATAGACTGTAAAAAATGTCACATGGACATCACCCATAGGATTCATAGACAGTGTCCATCACCCATAGAATTCTCACCCATCAGTTTTGAAGCGTTAAGTATAGACGAGCTGGCCGTTATCCACCTGTCAATCAAAGTGGCCACGCCCTTAATTATGCAGAACTTTAAGGCTTTATATAACTCTAAGGTCATGAAGGGCAAAATTAGCCATATAGACCAAAAACACAATTTGTACCAGGCTGTAAATATGTTTTTTTCTGCTGTAAAGTTGGGCATTTTAACATGGGCCTCAATGAGATTCTGCCCCCTTCTGGAGCCTGGAGGCCTAGTGGCCAGTCAAGGAATTGCAGTTTAATTAATTCCGTATTGGCTTCAACAGAAACAAGGGGAGGCTGTTGCTTAACGATTACATGACAACATGACACTCAATGTACTATAATCAGATTTTTTTTCCTTTTGCTTTTCATGTCCAGGCGACAATGTTGTCAAAACAATCCCCGTTCCGTAATCTGTATTATTCAGTCAGGCCAGTATTGGGTTATGTCACTTGTAATGAAAAACTACACGCCTATAGACTGAACATGTAATATGCATGTGCATGACGGTTTTCACAAATTTGCGTATTTTTAGTTTACTCGGTGACAGTAAAGGTATAGTGTTTTCAAAAATGTGCTTTTTTAGTTCCCCCAAATGGCCTTGTTGTGGAATGATTGGCCAAAATGGATTAAAAGTTCTGTTTTTAGTTGAAAACGGTGTCATGTTAACTGCTCCTCCTGAACACATCACCTAGAAACTGCTTTTTATTCAGAAGATCTTGGCGATAAACGCGTCAATGGTGTTATTGGTTGTTAATATAACGCTGCAGCAGTTTTGTTACCACTGTGATAATGAAGAATGTGCATTTTTTTGTGTGGGCATTGAAGCATGTAAAAAAAATTCTGTTTTGAGAGCGGCTGGGTGGTACCTATCTGTGGGTGCGTTAGTTGGTCCGCGTGTGGGGGCGTCTGGTCTACGTGCTTATTTTTCTGACAGCTCTGTTCCATGTTAAACAATAACATACGATTCAGTCGACAGGTGACAGGTCTCGTCACGCCCACTTCTCTTTGTGCATTTGGACAGATGCTCCATGTCGCTATAGAAACAACCTGGTTCCTTTTCAGTGGTGTTCAATCATGGCGGCCAAGGAGCATGTGAAAGTGTTAGTCCAGCTGAAGTACCATGTGGAGCGCAGCCCATCTCTGAGGTAATTCCTAAATAGAAACTCCAGACACAGACGTGCACGAACAAGCAGACGTGAACGAGTCTGGAAGCAGATTTCCATAGTAAAGACACAGGAAGCAATTTCTACTATTACTAGTGTTTGCTAAAGCGAACCTATAGTGAAAAATAAATAATGCTAATAATACTAAAATGTATGTAAAATACATTTATTTTATGCTACATATACTACAAATATATTTACATATTAATGTACTTAAAATAAATACCCTGCAATTATACTTTAAGTATACTAAATTGGTATATTCTGCTAAACTGGAACAACTAGTTTTGTACTTAATGCACTTTAGTTATCCAGAAATAGTGCTGACGTCCATCTAAAGATAAAGTTAAGTATATTTGATTATGCTATTAAATAGTAATTATAAAAATAACTATAGCAATCAAAGAATAATATAGTATACTGGCTTCTTATAATATGTATAATTATTATTATTATTTTTTTATTTCACCTGAATGAAATCAAAGTTCTGGATAACCACAACATCATAAAGAAACCACTTTGCACACCTCACCTTAGCAAATACTTACAAATAATTGCAGCAATTGTTCACCTTCTCGGTTTCACTAAACTAGCCATGTTGCCATGTGGGAATGAGCATTTATTTCACGCTCCAGAATGTGTGATAATGTGAGGAAAAATACAGGTGTGACAATCATTAGTAAGTACAATGACGGAATTTACCCATTTCCACCATTATTGGTGATAAGACCACAAATTCCCTCAGGATACTAAATACTGGTATATTTCTCTTTTTCATTCTCTCTTTCTCTGCACAAATCGCAGCTTTGGTTTAGTAAACGGCGCTCTGGGGGTAAACACTGACACGAAAGGAACAAAATTCAGGATGTTCTCCAGCTCTTGGACAAAACCATGCTGTTTGAATTAGCTCTACGCCTACTTCTCAGCCAGAGCACTGGCGTTCACAATGAGGCTTACCAGCACTGCTGGCTCTGATAAACCACCAGGACCGGTCCAAACCTCCAAGTCCCAATACTCATAACATTACTTACTCCGTGAAGACCTTAGAGTGGCAAAAAATACAATTGTGAAAAACAACAACCTGTGAAAAATTCACTCAAATGTCATGAATATTGTGCTGTGACATTGGCATGCATAATGGGTATGTAATTCATGGCATGATGCATGCTGAGAAGGGTGATGTTTTGAATATTTTACAATATATTAGGTAACACTCTACAATAAGGTTTCATTAGTTAAAGGGATATTTCACCCAAAAAATGAAATTTAGCCCATGATTCATTCACCCTCAAGTCATTCTAAGTGTATATGATGTTCTTCTTTTAGATGAATAAAATCATAGTTATATTAAAATGTCCTGGCTCTTCCAAGCATTATAATGGCAGTGAATTGTTGCTCCGTTTTTGAAGTCCATAAAAGTGCATCAGTTTAATTTAAATTACTCACACAGTAGTCAAAAAGGCAATAGCACAACACATCTAATATAACATGGACTGGACAAAGAAAAAGACAAAACTTAAATAGCAAACCGAAACAAGATAATTCACTTTTGAAGACACAGCTGAACAGGACAAAGCTGAACTAAACTAACTTGTGAGGGTAACCAAGGAAAACAAAACAGCCCAGACCAATGGAGGTTGGTCTGGGCACAAACACGCGCACAAACACACACACATGCACACACACGACTTCATGATCAGGGCAAATGATTGCAAGTATCCCTCTCAGATGTGCCAGCTAAGCCTGCAAATTGATTGATTGCATGCTCACAAGGAGAAATGGCAGGGTGACAAGGTCAATAAAAGAAACAGGAGTCATACAGGCCAAAATAAAAAAAATAAACCACAGCCAAGAAGAATAAAAGCCACAAGGGATTTTGTTCATGTGGAAATACAAATGGGCCTTTTCCCATTATTTATACAGGAAAATGCTTGTTGGTCTTTGCTGAACCATTATTTAGCAAGTTTTTAACAATATACCCATAGTGCTAAAATCTGTAATTGTAAATGTGAGATAAGTTCAGTTTATTAGTCTTCAAACTTAGTCAAACTTAAATTATTTGATAGATTTTATGGCTTAAAGTCCTCATGAAATCATCTTAATTACTTTGCTGGCACATATTAAAGGTCTTAGGGTGAACAATTCATCCGTTAAAGTTAATACACAGAAAATTGTTTGCCGTGGTAATCTTTAATCAAAATCTGAAAAGTTACTTTCGGTCTGGAAACGGCATTCCTTCTCAGCTGATGTCAGTTTGATGGCTTGTGTTTTAAAATGCGTAACCATTCCCCTCCAACCGTTCGTCTGCTATGAGCGAGAGATGGAGAGGAGAAGCGCTGAAGTCAAAACTCTGCCCTCTGTTCAATATTACGTTTCACTTGGAAGTACGTCGCAGCACTGAAGAAAACTCACTCACTACTTCAGGTTCACTAGGACTTTAATGTGTAATGCAAACATAATTTTAAATTAATTAACATACATTTAAATTTGTATTTAAATTTTGTATATAAATACATCTTGTATTTAATCTAATACTTTAATTTTATCATTTTAATTTTATATAATAATAATAATAATAATAATAATAATAATAATAATAATAATAATAATAATAATAATAATAAAATGTATTAGGATATTCATCTGGGTATAATCACAAGCCAACAGCCAAAGATAATTAAAACAAATTTACATTTAAGATTTCATATGTTAGGTTTAATGAGCAGTATTTTTTCTATTTCAAAACAACAACAAAAAACAGTTATCCTGAAATGCTATTATTCTCATGTTACGTTACGTTCATGTCAACTGTCCGAGGCGTGTGCGTGATTGTGTCTGAACGCACGTTTACATGCATTTGTGTGTGTGTGAATCTGAGACAAAAAAAATGCAGAGTCCTTATTGAACGGATGCCATGATCTGGTCGACATCTAACAAGCCTCTCCTCCAATATCTGAACCCATTTAATCGCCCACACTCAGGCAACAGCAGCTGAAGATTTAGACCCCGTCTGAGCACAGAGCGCCCCAGCTAAAGACTATTCACACTCGCACTTCTTTCCCTGCTCTGCTATCACTCTAAAGAGACAGCAATTACTCACACAGATATGGAGTCAATATTCAAACGCACTGCAGTTATTTCTCGGGTACATGCTGCAAGATAGGAAAGGCATTTGTTGCATCTACTGGCACTCAGGGCGAGACATGCTGTCTAGAGTAACGGTACACACATTCACGGACTTTGATTGCATTCGAATTTACATACTATCCATCCCAAACAGTAGCTATGCACAATCAGAATTATTGCATCCCAAATCCTAGTACATTATAAATAACATCTAGCTTTCTGTGGCTGATCAACTTTAGAATGTCATAAACTGTCCATTTCCACAAAAAAAGTCACTATATTTTATAACATGCAATTCTGATTCTATATCGTGCAATGCGACGTTACATCTCTCAATTTTGAAAAACAATCAGATGTAAAAAAATAAATAAATTTTAACTCTTTCTCCACCAGTTTTTTTTTAAGTTGCCAGCATTTTTTATAATTTTCACAACATTTTATTTCCCCTAGAATTTTTTGCTGTATGAATATCTGAACATGCAATATATATAAAAAAAGAGGCCATCTGCTTTAAAAAAAAACGTTTTATTCTTGCTTAATGCATTCTTTTTGAATTAACACGTGAATGTGGGTAAGTTTTATGTAAAGCAACATATTGAACAAAAAGCTGAATTTGCATTTTTAAATCAAGCCTATCCAAATCGGATTCTGTCGACGTGTTATTTTATATATGCATCTGCTTACATATGCTATCACTTGTTTCTGCTTCTTTTTGGCCTGTTTTTTGATCTGGAGATTCTGTAACTCTTTCAGAAGATGTGTCCTAACACCTCCTATAAGAGTGAAAACACGGAAAGCCAACGTCTATGGTGGGGAATGAGTTAAAGGGTTAGTTCACCCAAAAATGAAAATGATTTCATTAATTACTCCCTGTCACATGCCTGTCCTGTTTTGTGTGCACATGTGGGTTTTGTCATGTCTCCGGTCTACTGTCAACCCCGCCCTTCTTGTTATCTGATTATTGGTTAATTTGCCCCACCTGTTCCCTCTTGATTTCTTCCCCTTATAAGCTCCTTGTGTTTGTCAGTCTGTGTTGGATCCTTGTGTAATGTCTGCGTCTTCCGTCCTCCCCGTGATTCTGTTGGTTTGTTTAAGTTTGTATTTATATTATTCTATTATGTGTTTTTCCCCCTTGTGGGTTGTTGTTTTGAGTTTATGTTTTATTTTATAATAAATGATCATTTTCTGCACTTGAGTCCTCGCACCATTTCCTTTGTGTGTACGTGACAGAAGGATCCAACCATACTATGAGGACTCAGCAGAGAAGTTCTCCCTCGGTGCCAGTTCCGGGGGTCCCGAGTCCGGGAATCCCGAGTCCAGACATGGCCTGGAGGGCCGTAATGGGAGGGTTTGTGGTGGCAGTCCTGCATGCTTGGGAAAAGCACAGGGTGTCATCCACCACTCCGGTGGTCCCAGTGCCGGTGGATCGTGTTCCGGTGGTCCCAGTTCCGGCAGATCATGTTCCGGTGGTCCCAATGCCAGCAGATCGTATTCCGGTGGTCCCAGTGCCGGTGGATACTGCTGGACTGGAGAAGTTTCCCCAACGCCCTGCCTGCGCCGCTGAGGCGCCCTGCTCTCCCTGCGCCCCTGAGGCGCCCTGCTCTCCCTGCGCCCCTGAGGCGCCCAGCTCTCCCTGCGCCCCTGAGCAGTCCTGCTCTCCGTGCGCCGCTGAGGCGTCCTGCTCTCCGTGCGCCGCTGAGGCGTCCTGCTCTCCGTGCGCCGCTGAGGCGTCCTGCTCTCCGTTCGCCGCTGAGGCGTCCTGCTCTCCGTTCGCCGCTGAGGCGTCCTGCTCTCCGTGCGCCGCTGAGGCGTCCTGCTCTCCGTGCGCCGCTGAGACGTCCTGCTCTCCGTGCGCCGCTGAGGCGTCCTGCTCTCCGTGCGCCGCTGAGGCGTCCTGCTCTCCGTGCGCCGCTGAGGCGTCCTGCTCTCCGTGCGCCGCTGAGGCGTCCTGCTCTCCGTGCGCCGCTGAGGCGTCCTGCTCTCCGTGCGCCGCTGAGGCGTCCTGCTCTCCGTGCGCCGCTGAGGCGTCCTGCTCTCCGTGCGCCGCTGAGGCGTCCTGCTCTCCGTGCGCCGCTGAGGCGTCCTGCTCTCCGTGCGCCGCTGAGGCGTCCTGCTCTCCGTGCGCCGCTGAGGCGTCCTGCTCTCCGTGCGCCGCTGAGGCGTCCTGCTCTCCGTGCGCCGCTGAGGCGTCCTGCTCTCCGTGCGCCGCTGAGGCGTCCTGCTCTCCGTGCGCCGCTGAGGCGTCCTGCTCTCCGTGCGCCGCTGAGGCGTCCTGCTCTCCGTGCGCCGCTGAGGCGTCCTGCTCTCCGTGCGCCGCTGAGGCGTCCTGCTCTCCGTGCGACTCTGAGGCGTCCTGCTCTCACCGCACCTCCCTGGCGCTCCCTGCACTGACCGCACCACCCAGGAGTCCTGCTCTCACCGCGCCTCCCTGGCGCCCTGCTCTACCCATGCCGCCCTGGCCGCCTGAACTCTGCGGGCCGCCCCGGCCACCTGAACTCGGTGGGCCTCCCGACTTCGGCGGGCCGCCCTGGTCATTCGAACTTTGTGTGCCACCATGGCCTCCTGAACTTTTTGTTTTCCTTGTCCCTCCCTTGTTTGCCCCTCCCTTGTCTGTTCCTTCCTTGTCTGTTTCCCCTGTCCCTCCCGTCCCACCCTGGTCTGTCCCTCCCGTCCCACCCTGGTCTGTCCCTCCCGTCCCGCCCTGGTCAGTCCCTCCCGTCCCGCCCTGGTCAGTCCCTTCCGTCCCGCCCTGGTCAGTCCCTCCCGTCCCGCCCTGGTCAGTCCCTCCCGTCCCGCCCTGGTCAGTCCCTCCCGTCCCGCCCTGGTCAGCCCCTCCCGTCCCGCCCTGGTCTGTTTCTCCCATCCCTGTCCCTAGTGGAGCGTCTGGTAGCCGCTCCTTAAGGAGGGGGTAATGTCACATGCCTGTCCTGTTTTGTGTGCACATGTGGGTTTTGTCATGTCTCCGGTCTACTGTCAACCCCGCCCTTCTTGTTATCTGATTATTGGTTAATTTGCCCCACCTGTTCCCTCTTGATTTCTTCCCCTTATAAGCTCCTTGTGTTTGTCAGTCTGTGTTGGATCCTTGTGTAATGTCTGCGTCTTCCGTCCTCCCCGTGATTCTGTTGGTTTGTTTAAGTTTGTATTTATATTATTCTATTATGTGTTTTTCCCCCTTGTGGGTTGTTGTTTTGAGTTTATGTTTTATTTTATAATAAATGATCATTTTCTGCACTTGAGTCCTCGCACCATTTCCTTTGTGTGTACGTGACACTCCCCCTCATGTCATTGGACATCTGTAAGACCTTCGTTCATCTTTGGAACACAAATGAAGATATTTTTGTTGAAAGCTGATGGCTGAGAAAGGCTTCAGAAAGGCCTCCATTGGCATTCAGTATATTTCCACTCACAAGACCCATAAAAGGAACTAAAAACATCGATACAAAGTCCATCTCACTACAGTGACTGCGCGGAAATAGTTATTGTGCACACAAAAATCTAAATAACGAGTTTATCCACCAAGTTATTGACGTGAACTTGACGCATGCACGAGAATATGACGCAACTCCACCGTTCGAATACATGAGCCGGAAGAGGAGGAGCACCGCTATATATCGCATGAGTTCCAGGTGAGTTTACGTCAGAGACCTACACGGAAGACAATATCTTGGCGGATAAAGTCATTATTTAGATTTTCAAAAACTATTCTCGTTGCTTCTTAAAATTATTGTACAGCCACTGTAGTGAGATGGACTTTGTAGTGAGACACACTGAATGCCAATGGAGGCCTTTCTGAAGCTTTTCTCAGCCATCAGCTTTCAACAAAAATATCTTCATTTGTGATGAACGAAGGTGTTACGGGTGTCCAACGACATGAGGGTGTAATTAAGGAAATAATTTTCATTTTTGGGTGAACTAACCCTTTAAGATATAGTCACACTGCATGATCAGAATTGTAGGGCTGTTTCGAATGCCATTTTTTGAGCTTCGAAGCTTAGGTGGCAATCAATATCGAATATTCGAAGCTTCGGTGGGTGGGGCTAAATATATAATAATAGTGTCGGTTTGCATTTGTATCATCTTTCACGACTTCACGTTTCACTCTTCGGCATCGTAAATGTGTTGCGGCAGACCCAGTGGAGTGCAGTGTTGCATTTGGTACAATATGATCAGGTGGCACACATTCTTTAAATATTAATAAACATTTAATAATCTTTTAAATAGAACAGTTTCCGGTAAACATTACACGGGCAGGTTTATGCTCCGAAAACGGACAGTGCACAAGTGATACAAAACACAAAGTCTGTTGAGAGCAAGAACTTTAATAAGGTATTCATAACGAACCTTTCTTTAAAACAAATGAATCCCAAAACAGAAATTAAATTAGTAACACACAGTGATTTCAATGAACTGTAATAAATAAAGAACACGGTAGCATGCTTATAAACAGTTGAATAAGAATAAATGAATTGTTTTTAAAATGACACATGTAACGTAATATCTATTACAATTAGTTTTATTCTATATAAGGGATTTATTTTGTCTTATTCTGACTTTTTGTTCATTTAAATCTTTAAAATACGCAATGCTTTTATTGAAAGCATGTTGCGGTGTTTTTTTAAATTTATTATTATTATTTCAAGCATGAGTGAGAATGAGTCCGCGACGGAAGTCACGTGTTGAAAAAAAACAAAACGAATATTCGAATCTCAAAACTGAAAATCGAATGCCACCTCACCGAACGAATATTCGATTATTCTAGTACAGCCCTACAGAATTGTGTTATAAATTCACAATTCATCTTTATTTCTTGCAATTCTAAACATTTAAATCTTGGGAAATTGAGTTACCTTTATATTCCATGGGAGCAACGGGCTTCCATTTAGTGATTGCTTTGAAAATACATATTTCCTTTAAATATAGACTTCATGACATGCAACAATGGCTGGTAGATTTCTTCATGCTGTAAAAGGCATCTCAATTCAGCCCATTTGTCCTTGGCAGTGACACTTATCTGAAGTTTTAAGTGAATATTTGTTGGTGCTGTAAAAGCACCTTTTGCATGACATAAACACATATGTGCAACAGTTGCTACAGATTCACTGTACACGTCGTCTTTAAGTGTTAACTTGTCTGTAATGTTCAGTGGATTAAAAAATCATCATCATCATCATCATCATCATCATCATCATCACCACCACCATCATCATCATCATCATCATCATCAGCATCATAAAAAAAATTCAGGTTAAAATTTCTTGTGGACCGATCCAGATTAATTTGAGACATAATCACAACAATGCGTCAGTAAACCATTTGACACCCCTACACACTACCTAAAACAAACAGAGAGAGAAGAAAAGCAAGTATCTATTCTCTAAGCTGTACTGCTATCAATTTCCACCTGTCTGTTAATTCTTTTTATTCTGTCCCCTGACTCTCATGCCTCTTTCACCTGGTGTGTGGCACCAACAGTGAGGTGGTAATTTTCTTTAAATTATTACGTTATCACTTCTATACATCTCTCTCTTCATTTGTATCTTTCTCCAATTTTCATAATTCCCAGGGTTTTATTACCTGTACAAACTTTTATGAAATGTTCAATTGTGTCTGTCGAACCCCGCAGGGGCACGTGGACAAGGTAGAGTGCTTTCGCATCTCTTCTGAGTTAATTGTTTCCAGAGCTGTGCTTCAGTGAACTCATTTCTCGGCCCCAGGCACAGATGAGCTCAGGGGGCTTCTGCTTCCTGTTTTTGCTCACCTGTGTCAGCTCGCAGACAGACTTAAATAATACTGCACTTAATAAAAGTCTATAGGCTCTAGTAATAAACCTGTCAGTCACATTTCTGTCAATATTTGCATTAGTGGTCAAATTTTAAGTTGTTCCTCTTTCGTTATCTTGTTATAGGAGTGTGTAGTTTTGTGATTTCAGCCTGTAAAATATCCAATGACTGCATTTAATGAAAATACATAAGTTGACACAGTGACAAAAAAGAAAAGAAAAAGAAATTAGTAGATAAACACGGTTGCTTTCGTTCAGTCAGTCAGGTATGTTTACTATATCACCGTAGACAGTGAGGGGGACAAGTCCCCTACAATAATTAGAAGGGCCAAATTAGAAGGGCCTCTGCTGCGCTTCTTTACGCAGCGCTCTGTATGTCTGTATGTCAAAATTGAGGTCTGCCTCAGCGGTCTAACAGCGCTCGTCAATGTCAAAATGATTGAGATGTCCAATCAAATCAAAGTAGGTGGAGTTTACCGGTCAAGCAGATTGTGAATTCCAGCATGAAAAGTTTAGCATTGAAAGAAAGTGTGATAAGTGAAACATTTAATACGTGAACTGTTTTGCGACAGAAATGTTAAATGGGCAACAGTAACATTCAGAGATGAACTCAACTTTTTTTCTCAAATATGGCAGTTCTAACTTGAAAATATGAATTTATATGATTCATGTCATTTCTAAGTGTGAAGTGACAATATATGTTTCAGGTTTTCATCATAAAGTACATATTTTAATGCAAATTAATACAAATATTAATAACAAATATTCCAAAATAACCCCCACATTATAGTGGCAACACTACAAGCAAAACAAATTATAAATAAGGCCTCAAATTATAAATGTATTTATTTTTAAAAAAAAAATCAGATTCTCGTCTTAATTTCTCATACAAATTCTCGTAATTCTTATAGGAGATTCTCGTAAACTTAGCTAATGTTCAGAATTGACAACCATATTTGATTTTTATACCAGGTGTGACTCTCAAATTGTCCTGGGCATTTAGAGGGTGACAAAAATAGATCATATAACATCTATATTGGCAGGCAACTAAAGTCAATACTCTTCAATTCATGAATAATGGATGCAACCAGAGAAAGAAAACAATATAATAAATATAAACATTTTATTGTCTTTTCATGGATTTTATTCTTATTCTAAATTGTTTGGCATTTGCTGATGCAAAATGCTGATTCCAACCACTTTTAAACTCTTTCAACTACACAATATTTTGCATTAGCTGTGAGAGGTTAATAGCACAAACATTAATGACAGACAGAAAGAAAATACCCACACTGAATGCAATGACATCATGTAGTAGTTCCATTCATAGTACAGAGCATATCAGCTAAATTAAATTAAATAAAAATGTATGTTTCAAGTTGTGAGTTTAATTATACAGTCTCTTTCATAACTAATTATAAACAAAACCACTTTAAAGAATATACACTATATTGCCAAAAGTATTGGGACACCCCTCCAAATCATTTAATTCAGGTGTTCCAATCACGTCTATGGCCACAGCTACGTATATAAAATAAAGCACCTAGGCATGCAGACTTCTTCTACAAACATTTGGAAAGAATGGGTCACTCTCAGGAGCTCAGTGAATTCAAGCGTGATACCATGATTGGTTGACAACTGTGCAATAAGTCCAATGATACACACACAAAAAAAGCGGTGCAACTAGTCCATTCGTGAAATTTCCTCACTACTAAATATTCCACAGTCAACTGTTAGTGGTATTATAACAAAGTGGAAGCAATTAAACAACAACAACTCAGCCGAGAAGTGGCACACAGTACATGGAATAGACCTCCAAACTTTGTGTGGCCTTCAGATTAGCTCAAGAACAGTGCATAGAGAGCTTCATGGAATAGGATTCCATTGCAGAGCCATATATCACCAAGTGCAATGCAAAGCGGCGGATGCAGTGGTGTAAAGCACGCCATCACTGGACTCTAGAGCAGTGGAGACTTCTTTGGAGTGACGAATCACACTCTCTGTCTGGCAATCCGATAGACAAGTCTGGGTTTGGCGGTTGCCAGGAGAACGGTACTTGCCGGACTGCATTGTACCAAGTTTAAAGTTCGGTGGAGGGGTGGTTATGGTAGGGGTGGGCGATATCTCGATATTTTTTAAACTCGATATGGATTTGGACATATCGTATACATCGATATGTTGTTTATATTTAATTCTGATTCCGCCACTTTGCTTGTTTGCCTTCTCTGTGTTGTGCTCGCGCGCCTCCCGCCTCGTTGCTTTTGTCCCCCCTCCCCTCGCGTGTTGTCTCATTGAATACGGCAGTGTTCGAAACCAGGTGAGGATTATTTATCATGTTGACAAGCGCGTGCGTTGTTCAAGACTCAGTTTAGAGACCATGATTTTCCTTCTAACACAACTGCTTGCTAAAATTCATCAAGAAATATTAATGTTCATCATAGTTCAAATCGCAAGTTTCACCCACAGTCAGGTGATTGAGACACACTCTCAGTCGCAATCATGTCAGTTTATGATTTGTGTCTAACTGATCGCATGGTTTTCGGTTAAAATGTCAAAATGATCGCATATCATTTGAAAACATTTAAAAATTATTGCAATATCAATATTATTATTATTTTGTCAGCTTCATCACGGGATTATGATGAATAGGTCTATTCATGTTTTAACCAAGAGGGAAATACGAGACATCCCGGGTGTCCTATGAGATACAGTGCTCTTCTGTAAGTTGTGCTGTAGCCTAAGCCTATCATATAGCCTACCTTCTGATATTCATATTTCGTTCTGTAACTGGAAAAGAAGTGAATATCGGCTCATGTGTACATGATCCGCATGATGAGGCGCTCAGTCACACTGTAGTAAAGAGTGCGACATCTACTGTTTGAATTTTAACAGGAAGTGGTGTTATGACAAAATCAGTTTATTTATATCTCAGTCATGCCTCCATCTTTCTGCAGAATGCTTACTGTTTACTTTAAGTGTAAAAAAGGAGTCTTTGATTCATCTTTTGAAAGCATGAAATGGATGAAAAGAAGGCTATGTATTATTTATTTTCTTTTACAGTTAAATTATAATTATTTATGTAATCAGGGAGTTTTTTTTTTTTAAATATCGCAAAAGCACTTTGTTCCTACATGAACTGACTACCTCTTTGCACTTCAATAAAAAAAATAATTTGTGGTATTTGGCATATTTGTTTTTGCTGTAGTTTTTAGGGGGTTATTTTCCCTGTAAAGATATAGAGATATATATCGTATATCGAGATATAGCTAAATATCGAGATATATTTTTTGCTCCATATCGCCCAGCCCTAGGTTATGGTATGGGGTTGTTTTTCAGGGGTTGCGCTTGGCCCCTTAGTTCCAGTGAAAGGAACTCAATGCTTCAGCACACCAAGATATCATGCTCACAACTTTGTGGAACAGTTCAGGGATGGCCCCTTCCAACATGACTGCGCACCAGTGCATAAAGCAATGTTCATAAAGACATGGATGAGGGAGTTTGGTCCTTAACCCGATAGAACATATTAGAGGTAACACTGCGAGCCATGCCTTCTCATCCAACATCAGTGCCTGACCTCACAAATGCGTTTCTAGAAGAATGGTCAAAAATTCCCATAAAACACACTCCTAAACCTTGTGGAAAGCCATCCCAGAAGAATTGAAGCTGTTATAGCTGCAAAGTCTGGGCCAACTCCATATTAAAACCCTACAGATTAGGAATAGGATGTTATTAAAGTTCCTGTGTATGTAAAGGCAGGCGTCCTAACATTTTTGGCGATATAGTGTACTTAAGTGTGATCCGAATGTAATGTTTTTTGTAATAATTTGATGCAATGCACTATTTAGATAACAATACCAAATTGTGTCAAGGGCCTATCGGCATGAGATATCTTGAGTTAAGGACCTATCAGCCTGCGCTGATATCTAAAATTTCATGACAAAACTTGGTATTTCTGTCATGACAAGACTCGGATGAATTGTTGTATATGGTAAAGGTTAATGTATTTGGCCTTGGCAGAATAGATCTGCTACAGAGACTTGCTACCGCCAATACATTCACAGACATGCTATTGCTACATATATACATACATGAAATAACTCCCCAACAAAGCAGGAGACAAGAGAAACGTTTAGAGTCCTCCGCAAATTAAACATCTTTTCCAGATAATTTACAAGGCTATACAGCCAATGCCAAATAGTTGTGCAGCTTTTCCCAGCCACTCTAGATTTTGAGTTTGGAGCACAGTTGTCTAACAGATGAGTTGCAAAGAAGACTATTGATATACATTTGCAAAGCAACTTTTCACCCTGCACAGGGCAATGGGAGAAATAGACAATACCAGCCAATATGCATGCTGATGAGTGGGAAAAGCTGCTGCATTGGCAGATAGGCATATATCTACACATAATGAACACAGACAGGATGATATAGGACAAAACCAGCTCAGCTCAGTGATAAAACTCATGCAATCGGATGGTGATTTATTCACGGTGGAGCAACGAGTTTTGTGATCCTGGACGTGCTGTTCACATGGTCAATAACATGATTATATGCTGTAAATAAAATGTCATATGCTTGTTAAAAGAAGATTAAATGTCTTTGTTTTTTATATTGCCTGTGCATAAATTCGCTGGCTTCCACGGCAGATCACACAATAAATAGATTGACGGGTTTGTTTACTTGAAGACTTTTCAGATTTGCAGTCCGATTAAGTCATCAGTCTGATTATTAATGGATTATTTGGTGGCACGTTAACTTATAATGTTCAGAATTGACAACCATATTCAGTTTTTATACCAGGTGTGACTCAAATTGTCCTGCGCATTTAGAGGGTGACAAAAATAGATCATATAACATCTATATTGGCATATATTTAAAATAAAAATATATTAAATATTTAATTTAATAATAGGAATATTATATCCTAATTATTATTTAATTATTTAAATCTGTTTAAAATAGGAAGCTATATAGACGCACATTAGTTAAAATAGGTTTCTGTCTTGTATTTTATCTCAAAATAAAGGACGTCAATTTATTTCACATGGAAATGAGCCGAAATAAGTTAACACAGCCTCTTAGTTACATGAGGTAAACACAATGCTGCTTGGTTATTTTAACATAATTAACATAACCGTAATAATCGCCCATTTCAAATGTTTACGTGCTTTTCTTCGTTTTATTTTTTTGAGCGGGGATGACATATATTGCTCTTGTAAATGACTATGACTAAGTGTGCCTGGGCTACTGTGCCGAATAGCTTAACTCTAATGGCCTATGACTGTGTGTACCTGGGCTAATGTGCCGAGTGCTTAACACTAATAACCTATGACTGCGTGCCTGAGCTATCGACATCTCTTTCCCGCCGGAACACGCCCCCTCAGCTGGGGCTGCGTGGCAGAAGAGCTGCTGCGTGACTGGAGTTAATAGTGGAATACACGAGTAGAGCAAACGATTATCAGTTGTTGGGCTGGATATAGTGGTCCTTACAACTTACCAAAGATTCAGTGATTCATGGATAATGACATGATTTCGACATGAATATTTATAACTGTCAGTCATCACATTTTTTGAGTGAATCCCGCATGTAACGTTATATGCGGATGGGTCAGTGTATTGAAGCGTGTATGTGGTAATACACTTTAAAATCACTAAAAGCTGTAATTCATCTAATAAAAACAATCTCACAAAGTTCCACTATATTAATCAGTGAAGCTCAGCAGCTGGACAAACACGAGCCGTGAGTGGAAGCTTCAGAGCTGAAAACTTCCTTGTTAGTCAAAGAAAAGCTTTTATAGACACCAGGCCCAGAAAACGGTCCTGTGCTTCACACTGACGTCAGTGCGCGACAAAACACCGCCTCTACCGCACGTCTAATCCAGTACCCCCGTCCACCAACTCATGGAGGGCTCGTGCTAGCTGGTCAACAACAATAAACATGCCAAGGAAGATACACAGGTATTCCGCTATTACTGGTTGTGGAAGAACACAGTCGCCTCATAAGCTTCCTTTGGATCCTAATATTAGAAATGAGTAGTTTAACTTTATTTTTAATGAAGTTCCAGCTCACATGGGGAAGACTCACTTCAGTTCACTGCGGAATCGTTCTTAAACAAATCTCCGGTCGATGCTGGATTTGGATCCGACAGGCGGAATGGTGCAACACACCATGTGAGTAAAACATGTTTTTATATGTAATAGTATTGCATTGTTATAGATCGTTTTGCTTATGTGTACGAGTCTAACAGAAACATACCTTTAGCACGCTGGACTCGGAGCAGGGCTTGCAAAGCCCGGCAGGCCTATCAATATATTCCGTTCTTGTTCTGCTATTTTCTCTCTCTCTCTCTCTCGCTCTCTCTCTCTCTCTCTCTCTCTCTCTCTCTCTCTCTCTCTCTCTCTCTCTCTCTCTCTCTCTCACTCACTCAAGTTGACATCTGAAGAGCGGCGTGCAGGCGCGCGCACGTGTACGTGTGCGCGCTTATATCGTCCGATCTTGCGGGCTATGTGTAATATAAAAATAATAGTCCAATCAATCGTGGGTGGATGAAAAATCAATCAATCATTGTGTTTGTTTGATAAAGACGTTTACGAGCCCTGTGAACGAGAAAATCATTCTGGTTGCTGCTCCCTCATCTCTCCTCTCTCATGTCACTGAACTGACAGAGGGGTTGAAGCTCATTAAATATGCAAATCTTCTCCAATCCTAGCCGTGGGCTTTTACTTCCAAGTCTCCAGTGCGGCACGCCCACCAAAACCCAGCGTTTTGGAGAGAGCCTCAAAACCAGTGTAGAAAATAGCCTATTACTTATTAGTTATGATGTTTTTGAATGTAAAAACCACACGAACATCATTATTTCACCTCAGACAACATTATAATTTTTTTTTAAAAAGCCAGTTCCTGACACCTTTAAATTACATGCTATTATCAAGTCCGTCTCGAGCTCAGAACAGCGATGTCCATGGGGTCCGTGGAATCACTCTACAAGTGTTTTACATGATCCTTAGTTTAAACTGTTATGATTTCTCATTTAGGAATTAATAAGCAAACCACGCAATATGCACAGAGCTGGAGAAAAAGAGTGTTCACTTATTTTAGATGCTGATTTCAGAAGATTTCTAAAAGCACGCTGCACAAATTCAGCCTACGCCATCCAGAGTTTCATGACAGAACTTGGTATAGCTAGACCTTATTCAGAGCAGCGCCAAGTCTATTGCCATGAGGGATAGACTTATGTTTTCATTGATATCCACTGTAAAAAGCGGTATAAGCTCCTAAATCATGTAATTTCCCACAACTTTTTTTTTTCTTCTGAAATATCTTGGAAAGACATTTTTGCAGGGTTTCCTTAGAAGAAGAAAAAAACATAGTACAACCAACTGAAGAGATGCATGTCTATCCCTCACAGTCTCGCTTTCATTCCCGTTAAAAAACAAAGATGGCACTTTTGTGAATAAGGTAGGCTATTAACAAGTACGATTAAAAAACGTTTTAAACTACAAGTGCACATTCAATATGATTGATCACACTTCTTTTTTAAAAGAGTATTTAGTACTCCAAATGGGACTGACAAATGTATACGCTGCTGTGTTAAAAGTGCTACAATAATTGATGACAAAAAAGAGGTGAGCTTTCTCAAACCAATGACATTCAGATAATTTGAAAAAGAGCTTTTTCATTTGACAGATTATTTTTACATTCATTGAAAGTAAAAACGACAAAACATTTAACATTAGCATACCATTCCTACTTGACATTTTTTCCCCGATCCACCGCATGCCACACTTACCGCGAGCTTTTTGGCTGATATCCCGAAGAAGGTCTTCATAACGGATGGGTTCATCATCCTCATTAAACACCAAGTCTTCTGCTGTGATGTTGACTTCACGCATCTGTGTGTATGGCCCCTCAACAGCAAAGTAGCACGGCCGGTCATCGTTCTTATTATCGCTAAACATGAGCATGGCGTGTTTGTGCCAGCCGAAATGCTGGTGCATCCTGAGCACAAACTCACCCAGCTTCTTGTGGGTAGGGCCGGTGTTGGTGATGGATGAGTACAAATCCAAACCCAGCGCCCTCGCCCCACTTGTGAGCATTGGAACCTCCCAATGCGTTGTGAAGCGGGCCACGGGTGAGGATGAGTACTCACAACCCGGCCCGATGAAAGCCCAAGGGTTATATGAGAACTTCAGATCCACGGCCACAAGAGGAGCCACCGAATCAGAACACACTCCTTCTTTGTTTTCACTGCTATTGAAGACCAGTTGTAGATGGTAACCTGGCAGCAGGTTGGGGTCAGAATTCACCTTGTCAAGGGCCCAAAAAAGGGCAGGGCCCACTCTGGGCCATGCCCAGGGGTAATCTGTGTTGTGTTGAGGCAGGATGACAGCGAGGGTGATGTTCTGTTGAGGTGGATGGGGACTAAAAGACTTAGGCTGGTTTTGAGGGAGTGGCTCCAGTTCAACTACTCCAAATGACACACCGCTCAGCAGAACTAGAAGAGTTAGCCTCAGCGGCCCCATCCGGAATGCTTTCATTCTCAAAATGGATAGGAAGAGCTAAGACGCTGAAAAAAATCAAGACAGAGAATCACTTGAGATGCACTTTCTGCAGAACTGAGAATGTCCGTCATTCACAATGTTACATAGAAATGAAATAAGATGAAATGGTATACTACTAAAAATGTCTACTTCAACAATCAGCATGTGATCGGAATGAAATCATTACTATAAAACATAACGGTTCTTTGATGACATTCCGTCCATGAAGAACTTTAAATATCCATCGAATTGTTCCATTGGATGAAATGTTCTTTATAGTGCAAAAAAAAAAGTTCTTCAGATCATTACATTTTTCTTTAGACTAAGAACAAATTGTTCTTTTAAAAACTGTTTAATGAAAGGTTCTTTGGGAAACCCAAATGGTTATTTGATGGCATTGCTGCCAAGTAAAAAAAAAAAAAAAACTTTTGGAACCTTTTTTTTTTTTTTTTTGCATACCGTTAATTAAACCTATTAAATACACTCTTCTTAATTGAGAAGAATACGCTATGTAATAATTTAAATAATCTTTATTACAAGGGACGTTCTCAAACATCGCAGGCATGACGCGTTTTGGTGTTCACCAACATCTGGATGGATCGCAACCGAATCAAAACTATGGGGTCTGGAGACGCGTTCTTTTAAAGTTAACACACTTTTCACTTTACACGCCAAACTGGAAAAAACAATGCGTTATTAAAGTTCTAGTGACGCAGTGTACAAGTCAAGACCTGCATTTAACAGCGTAGTCTACGGGAGCGCGTCCTCACTTTAAACCTTCACATCAAAAGACACTTTTAAATAAAACACCACTGACCAGACTTTTTAAGTACAATTAATTAATTTGTTATATTACCACAGATCAGGTCGGCATTTGGAGTCATAATCCCTCTGTAAGCCTTGCCGTTATTTCCAACAATTAAAATCCGTGTCTCGTGAATGCGGAGGCAAAATTCTTGTTCCCTCGGAGAAAACGCGTCAAATGTTACAGCTCAAACCGACTCATCCAAATTAGAGGAGTGAAACTTTGGTCTCTTGACCCTCACCATAGAAACCAGCATGATTTCTCGAGCCCCCTCTTTCTCCGAATGCGCTGAGGAAACGGGATTCGCAAAGCGGAAATCTTTCTCGGTGCGCGTGTGAATTTCTTGGAAACTTGTTAATGAGTACTGATGCTTCTGTAGTTAAAAATTGTTCACCGTGTCCTCTTCTCCTTGATGTTTTCCCGAAGATGTGGAAATCTCAGCGGGTTTGGGATTGCTTCTGAATGCGCACGATGTCACACCAAAAAAAGTGAATTCAAAGTAAAAAAGCGCGTTTACATCCGCGTCCACAAAACTGGAATGATAAACTCACAGAAGATTTAATAAAACAAAACGAAAGGTGCAGGTTTATTGTCAGTCGCACTCTATGTAAGGCTTTTTTCCCACATCCTCATCCAGTGAGTGTTGGGTCGGTCAGTCAATGCGATGTGAAGCTCAAGGTGGGAGGAGGAGAGAAGCAAGAGGGTGTGCGAGTCTAAAATGCGAGAGAGAGAGAGAGAGAGAGAGAGAGAGAGAGAGAGAGAGAGAGAGAGAGAGAGAGAGAGAGAGAGAGAGAGAGAGAGAGAGAGAGAGAGAGAGAGAGAGAGAGAGAGAGAGAGAGAGAGAGAGAGAGAGAGAGAGAGAATATTTACATCACTGTTGCACAGCCATGTGGCATAAATACCCCATTCTGTCATGAGGATGGATAGATAGATAGATAGATAGATAGATAGATAGATAGATAGATAGATAGATAGATAGATAGATAGATAGATAGATAGATAGATAGATAGATAGATAGATAGATAGATAGACAGTTAGATAGATAGATAGATAGATAGATAGATAGATAGATAGATAGATAGATAGATAGATAGATGGATGCCGTTTTACATTTGGTCACTACTGTATTTATTTGGTCACATCCTAGTCGTTTTTTTTTAATGAATATTGATTGATTGTGGCTCAGTGAATATAAATTAATAATTTGTGTAGTACATTGTCACTCGACACGTTTGCTGTAGCTATAAGATCACTGTGACCCACACAGGATGAACATCCACTTTATCATTGTACAACAATGACCTGACGTTTTGCATGGGAATACACAGGAAAAACAGCTCGCTGGAGGGATGAGAAGGCAGGACTTGCCGTGTTGTCCCTGCCACTGTGTGTGAGTGTTTGGTGCGAGGTGGGGTGGGGTGGAGTCTATCTCGACCTCCGGCGTTTTAATCACATCCCTTTCTTCCTCCTCATTGTTCCATTTTTTCCACCCATTTCCTCCCAATTAAAACATTCTATTTTTGTGTGGTCCATTACACTTTTATTGGCTTTTGCTCCGCCCTCTCCTCCGCCCTGTTCTGTTCTCCGTTTGGCCTTCTGCTGGAGCGTCTCATCTTGCGCCGTCCTCAGCAGCACTCACCCTGACAAACAACTTCCAGATCAATAAAGCACAGGGAGGACCTCGGCTGCTGGCTTCCCGTACGCAGAGCGCGCCGGGAAAGACATGCTGTGCGCCAGCCTAGCACTCCCGCTTATCGTTGGCCGTAAATAAGGGGGTGGGGGGGCTGATAAACTGCATTCCACTTTCTCTTTCCCCGTCTCCACGAGGGCAAATGTGTTACTTTCAAACTTCTGCCAATGTCTTTGTGACCCAGTTGACCAACTGCCCTTCCATTCATTCCCTAATTGCCTATGCTGCTTATCTGAACTCCCCCTTGCACCTTTGACCTCATCCGGTCAACCACACACACACACACCAGGGGCTACGGTTTCCAAAACAGGAAATGTTGCACCCTTACTCAATCTGTCACTCGCTCTTTCTCTGACAATGCTGAATACAGCGTACTACCATACTCTTGCTATTTCTGCCACATATAGTATTTATAGTACTATGTGCTGTATAATAATTGTCCTTATGCATGAAATACCTAGACTTATTATAGACTCCATTTATCAGACTGTTCAGTGTCAGAGCACACTGCGCAGAATACAGTATCCCACAATGCAACGTGCAAAAACTGGTCTTTTATTGCCTCATAGCAAAGCAACAGAAGCAGCAAAGTGTAGATATTTCCTGACTCATTATTTGACCAGACCACCAGGAGTTACAACATTTTGCAATAGATTTAAATTCATAAATCAATGTACTGGAGGATTTCCAGTGAAAGAATAAGCTCATTATTTACAAAGTTGAATGACAATTAATTTGATAAAAATAGACAGGATACAGGTTTTGAATAAAGACATGTAATAAATTACTACTATGATCATTCTAAAAAAATAATAATAAACTTTTATATTTAATTTACTTAATTTATAATAAAGTAAATCACATATAGACATGTATATAATAAAATAATAATATTTATAAGAACTAATATTTTTAATATAACAAATATTCTGATTTCACTGACATGCAAAGCAAGGACACAGGGGTTTACTTTATGTACACTCTAAAAATGCTGGGTTAAAAACAACCCAAGTTGGGTTAAAAATGGGCAAAACCAGAAATTGGGTTGTTTGAATGGGTCCATTCACTGGGTTCAAGCAACCCAATTTCTGGATTTGTCCATTTCCAACCCAACTTGGGTTGTTTTTAACCCAGCACTTTTTAGAGTTTAAGTAACTTATAGCCCATGATTTACTCACCCTCAAGTCATCCTAGGTGTGTATATGACATTCTTCTTTCAGATGAATAAAAGTTGAGTTATATTAAAAAAGTTCTGGCAGGGATTGTTGCTCTGTTTTTGAAGTCCATAAAAATGCATCTGTCCGTCAAATAATGTACTCCAAACGACTCTGTGAGGTTAGTAAAATACCTTTAGAAGTGAACTGATGCTTTTGTGTAAGAAAAAAAAAACATAAATACTTTATGAAGTAACATTTCGGACGATCGCCTTCCGTATTCAGCTTATGGAAAATATGTTGAAAGTGCCTCTGTAGTTCAAAGGCTTACGCTACCAGGTGCGCTCGTCAGATGTCGCGTATCCATCTTGAACTTTGAGAAGGCACTTTCAACACTTTTCTACGGAAGGCGACCGGAACTTTAATTAAAAAAGTATTAAATATGGATATTTTTCTTACACAAAGGCCTTTATTTCCTTCAGAAGGCCTTTATTAACCTCCCAGAGCCACGTGGAGCATGTTATTTGACGGACAGATGCATTTTTATGGACTTCAAAAAAAAAGCAACAATCCCTGCCATTATAAAGCTTGGATTAGCCAGAACTTTTTAATATAACTCTCATTGTATTCGTCTGAAAGAAGAATGTCAGACGCACATAGGATGACTTGAGGATGAGTAAATCATGGGCTAATTTTCATTTTTGGGTGAATTATCCTTTTACTTGCTCGAACATCTTAATTTGCTAATACTATGCTATATCTTTAAAAAAGAAATAGACTAAATATATTTACTGTGGAAACAGATATAACAATATCTACAAAGATGACAATAGCTATAATTACAGACAGACAGACAGACAGACAGACAGATCAATAGATAAATGTTTAATGCATCAACTTTTACATACTACATTTACGGCAGTATGCAGTATATACTGTGCGGTAGCTGTAGGCCATTTAGAACATAGCCGCTCTTTTTAGCATCTCCTGGGTTGTTATTACAGGTAACCTCCTCTCATCTCTTCCTTCTCCCTTTCTCCTACGTTCTCCTGTATTACTCACTCAAACTTAAGAGTTCAGCCACCAATAAATCCTCCACATTCAAAGTTATCTTCCCTGTTGCACACAAACGCTAACAAGTAAGCTTTACCAATGATGTATGTAATCACTATATGGTCGAAACAGAACAGCCTACACACATTCCTGTGTGCTCGAAAATACGCACAAACTGTTCTTGCTTGTTTTGTTTTGGTCGGAATTCTTCCACAGCCTAATGAAACTCCTTCCTCCCTCTGTGTTTTCAGGATGTTTGATGTTTGGAGTGATCTCTCATCCTTTTTTTGCGGTCTTTGGTCACTGCCCTCTAAACCTCACAATGCGGGACAATGAGGTCCGGAATCACGATCCGGAAATGAGAGTGTGCGACTTGATCTTAATAGCTGTGTAAACATTTCATTTGTATTTCATCTCTCGTCTGGATCAAAAAAGTGGCCTGACGCATTACCTCAGCACAGATAATTCAGCCCCACTAATGACGCTTTACATCTGCTCAGCAGTGACTTCCTGTATGTGTACGTGGGAGGAAACTCTCGACTCCCTCTCCTTCCTAACGCTCTTTCTTGCTCCGTTTCCCCCCAAAGCACCTTTAGGAGCATTTATTTAAATAATACAATGACTTTTCTGCAGAATAATATCTTCTCTGACCCTCTGGTTGTTTTACATTACAGATTTGGTATTCGGTAGGGTACCGTCATGTTCACACATCGTTATTATGCAGCTTTGGTGGGAGATCATTAGGCGGAAGTGATGCTGGTAAAAGATGTCAGCAGTTTTGGGTATAGACTGAATCACAGTACTCATGCACAAAAATAACCTGCGGCCTCTCAAACAGCACAAGTCCTACTCGTACTCAAGTTTCCCATGGCAACCATTATCAGCCAGTTTCCTTGTAACAAGCCAGAAGTGATCAGATGTGTAGATAAACTCTGCAACTGCCAGCCTTACTGACAAATATATTAACATTAATAAAAACATCTACCACCACAAAAAAAGAAGGTAATTACGTTTTCGAATGCCCCTTGCGTATCGCTGATGCTTATTTATTGTGAGTGGTTGCCAGGGTGTTGCTATGCAGATGCTAGGCTGGTCCACTCCCAAATCTCTATGATATTCTGGTCTCTAAATGACTCCGATCCCTCCTTCAATGTACACCTAAATGTGCCGCCACATTTACCAATGCATTTCAGGAGGAATCTGTAGGATCAGGAATTTTATGTAAGGGCAACAGTGTTGTATGTTTTGAAAGTGAAACTACACAACCAATCTCTTTTGTTGGTGAAATTTCACTCAGGCAGTGGTTCCAAAACTTTTTCTGCTTTTTTATAGAAAACTATTTTCAACCCCCCAACCGATACGCACCAACAAAAACACTATCAGACATGTTCTTGCTTGCAAAATCCAATAGGATTTATGGTAACAGTTTATTTTACAGTGCCATTGTTACATATGTTACAAGTACTTACCATAGTAATAACTGTAAATTATGCATAATTACATGCAACTAACCCTCAACCAAACCCTAATCCTACTCTAACCTTATAGTAAGGACATGTTGTTAATTAAAAACTCTGTAACCGGATTTAAGACATTGTCATTACTACAGTACTGCAGATTCTCCACTTCAACAGACTTCTCTTTTAGTGTTTGTAATGTAAAGTCTCTAAATGTAAGACTTTACTCCAAGGTAAAGTCTTACCCTGTTAGGCTTCATACATAAGCTAATATTTTGAGGCACGCTTGGTCTCTCTTCTTTACCCGTGCACTTTTGTAAAGGTGAACCTTAGGCCGAGATATGCCTTGTCATATTTTCTTCTCTTGAGGTTGTCTACACTGAGCAAATCCATTTGTTCTTTGTGTTAGAAGTAGAATGATTGCTTGGAGAATGCCAGAAATACAATGGGACATCAGTTTACTATCAGCAATTTTTTTGTGTTGCGTCACATCCAGTGTGACAGCATCTGGGTTCCATTTGCTTGTGTTGTGCCATTTGCATCTGGTTAGGGTTTGTGACTTTTGAAGTAAATTCATAGTCTGCTTTACGTTCACTGGCTCCAGCAGTCTTTTCACAAACTTGTTCATGCTTAGTGCAAAATCAGCCATGCATCATTCATTTATATTTTCACATGGCTCCCTTCAATATAATTCCTTCATGCCATTTAGCGGTTTGTTATTATACAAGAACTGTGTCAACAGTCCACTAGAGGAGGTAATGAGTCATCTTGAGGTAATATGTCAAAATAATATTTTGTGTTAAATTTTTTTCTTATGTGGCAAGTAGCAGCATAATAACTGGGATGATTTCACAGTGAGGTCATGTATGACCCCGGAGAGCTTAATTTTTCATAACAATCTGTTGACTTATTCCTTAGCTTTGTCATGCCTTCCTGAAAATAAACACACCTGAACCAGCTAACCAGTGTGTCCCAAATGGCACACTTCATGTGCACTTTCCGTCTTGTGGACTTACAATGACCGCTGCGTGTGCGTGTCCGTTAAGTCCACTAGACCGTAGGGTGTCCCATTCATCATTTAAGCTTAAAGCAGGGTACTCGTGAGTGCCCCCTTTGTGGCTGCTAAGCACCCTCGATGAACACTTCAGCAGAGCCCACAAGCTACGCAGAGGACTTCTACCTGGCAGTCAAAGCGGCATTACGTTGTGAAAGTGCGGACTCAGAGTAAGACCGTGTGGGTTTAGGGTGCCATTTGGGACAGGGCCTTACTAGGGCCTTGTAAGACACTGGTTAGCTGGTTCAAGTGTGTTTATTTGGGGTTAGAGTTAACTCTGCAGGACAGTGGCTCGTTTGGAGACCCCTGCTCTAAGGTAACAATCCACTAAAAATCCTGAATCCAAGTCCTTAAAGGACAACTCCAGTGAATTTTTACGTTTATGTTGGTCATTATATCTTTGTGAGTAGAGTAAAGTCTATAGACGAAAAAAAAAAACGAACCGGATTGGTGCTTGCAACACGGAGCTATTACAGTTAATGCCCAAAGCCCCCACCCAAATGGAAGGATAAATAAAGTTTACATTACCTCCACAGTTGCACCCGTCTTCGACCACGGAATTGCATTTTTCTTCAAGCGGCCCCACTGTGTTGTGCTTGTGTAAGTTAGTCATCCTTGTCAAAGCGTTCGCTGCATATTTTCACATTCGCCCACAATTCGGAAAGGCACAAACTGAACCATTTCTTCTTGACTTGTGAGCCTGATCGGATCATCACTCTGGTGATGTCCGGTTCACAAACGAATCATTCTTTTTAACCGGTTCTTTTTAGTGAACCGGGTGAACTAGTTCACCAAATCGGACTGAATCATTCTAAACGGTTAGCGTCTCAAATCAGCACTGATCACACAAGTTACTTTAGTTGCTCACTTTCTGACATGAGTGACAGTCCCTCCGAATAGAATAAACTAATGTCTTAAATGATATGTTGTAACTCCAACCGTTCACTGAACTGAGACATGTTTTGCTGAGAGAACTGATAGCTGATACTGAGCAGGCGCGTGTAACTGAACGTTGTCATTTAAAGGCCCTGTTCTTGTTGGACAGACATTTGAATTGCATTTTGTGTCTGTTGAGAGGCACAAAGACACCCTTTACGTTTATGCCCCCATAACTGCCGTTTTAGCTGAGTGGGGGCTCTGGGCATTAACTGTAATAGCTCTGTGTTGCAAGCACCAATCTGATTAGTTTTTTTCCCTATAGACTGTACTCACAAAGATATAACCAAGGGGGTAATCTAGCGCTCGGAAAGCGTTCCACCCATAGGGGCGGCCATTGCTAACCAAGCCATCACCTGCTGTTAGCATCCCATTGACTCCCATTCATTTTTGAGTCACTTTGACAGTGAATAACTTTACATCTGAGACGTTTAAAGACTCCATTTGTCCATTGTTTATTTCTAAAGAAACACGACAATGTATAAAAGGCTCCATTACCTTGTATCTTACACTATCGCCCCGCAGAAGCTGTTTTTGTAAAAATAGGCTAACGATTGCGTCATAACCAACGGGACCATGTCGCACAGTTGAGAAATTACCGTATAGACCTGAGGAGACGCTCGCAGGCAATCTTTTACTGTCTATGAGACAGTCGGGGGGACGTGGAGACATGTCCTGGAGACTAGTCTGATAAAGTCAAGGGGGAAGAATGGGGAGAAGCCCATAGTGAGCCAAAAACAACGGGAGAAAATATTTAAACAACGTGATTCAGCTTTCGCTTTCCACATCTACTAGAAGACTCACAGCTGTCAGACAGGAGGCTCACGTCACATCTACGTCGTCAAGCTCAGTCTGAGCCTGCGCAGTTCGCTCAGCCATCAGGAAGTGAGTGCCCCTAGGTTGACTTCATTCTTTCGCCGTTGACGTAAATGGGAACGCTCGGTCCATTTCTTTTACTGTCTATGGATATAACGATCAAAATAAACTTAACATTTCGCCGACGTTGTCCTTTAAAGTCTCCCTGTAGTCAATAATTGTATCCCTTAAAACTCATCTTTGATCACCAAAATGACATATTCAAAAAAAAAAAAAAAAAATCCTGTGCAAAATCGTCATGCCGTAAAATAACTTGAATTTAACTACACCCTCTCTTCATTTAATATGTGAGGAACCATGAATATGCAAATTAGCCCCACATTAACTCACTCACACCAGCTCAGCGACCCACTTTGTCAACATTTATCCAAGATACTGTAGTAAACGCCGCACAAAGGTATCAGTATTTAAAACTGTATTTAATATGATTCGCTTTTTGCTTGACTATGTTGTCAAACAGCTAATAATGTGTTAATAATGTTACACAGTTAATAATGTTACACAAACCATGTTCCGGTTTACCATCTCAGAGTCAGACATCTGCCTTCTGAAAATCAGTATCCTTAGAACACTTTGAACATCATAGAACGTCAGCAGAGAAAGATATAGTTCATCATAACATCATAATATATATCAATTCACCTAAAAGTACCCAATTTGTCATATCAACAGAAAAATATACCAGGGTAACCTGGCTTCTCTTGAGACTTCCCTGCTTCAGAGAATAGTAATGACGATGTGCTAAAGCCCGCCCGCACGTTGACATGATTGGATACAAGGTTGTTTGTGATGTAAGAAACACCAGCAATTCCAAACCACATTTTTGTGATTGTCTTTGGTTCACTGCAGTTTTACAGAGAAAATACTCAGCAATGGTTTTGAATTTGCATACAGCCTTTAAAAACTATTCTTAAGCAACACGATTTGTCGTGTATAGGTTTGTCGTGTAAGTATTATCCTGTAGCACAAACCTTTATGGGTTTTAATAAATAATTTTCAGAACTACTGTTCATTTAGCTTCAGGAAATAATGATACAATTGCAAATGATTTATGTTGAAAAGAAAACTAATGAATTGCGGCTGTCTCTATTTCACTTAATCTTACATGAATTAACTATTTGATCAGCCCTGGTCAAACCTAATTTGGAGAAAGAACAGGCACAAAGCTAATTCAAGTGATAAAACCTTGCATTTCTGTGAAACACAACTACCATTGAATATGACATTTGTTAAGGTCATGGTCACCAAATGCTAAGCTCCATTTTTTAAAAAGTGTAAACTGTAAACCAACTGATAGGGATTCAGAGAATCTGTTCTATTTTGCTGTACATGACCTCAATGACCCACAAATCTTCTCTATTAGTGAAAATACCGGAGGGCAAGTAAGCTACCATTTCCTTATCATGAAGAATGTCTGACTACTATTTTACCATCATTTTATCAGCCCTGAAGAGTTGCTGAAAATCAGCGGACATCATACAACTGCTGGCTGATGTCAAAAATTATCCAATGGAAATCCATGTTCTCCACACCAAGTATCATTGCTCTTCTAATCACTAAATCTACCACAATTCATCAAGTTTGACCAAAATATGTTCAATTAATCTATTTACAGGGTTTAATAAATCTTAATAGGTTTTAAGAGGCAAAGAGACAAAGAGAACAGTGCGTAATACTTAATCACAATGCACTGAAATGCAAGGACATTGAAGTCGAAATCATACTTCCCTTGTTCGCATTCCACTCTGGAATGATGTCATTTCCGTCAACAGAGCATGTCTGAGTGATTGGAGCACTTAATAACAAATGTCCAGCTGCATTCACGGCCAACAGAGTATACTTGGAAAGGATTGCACGCTCAACTGGCGTTCTAAAATCAACCTGGAAGACTTTTTTTTGTAAACCTTTAACTACTACTACAACAGTTTGTGGTTTCCAAACACATTACTTGCACAAAATGTGTGGGACTTGCACACTGATGTATAATAAATATACACCGTATATAGAGATTGGTGGACTTGCACTATAGTTGGACAACACATTGAAGTTGTAAAGAGGGTCAAAGGTCTCTGCTTGCAAAAAACAGAACCCGAGTGAGCCACACGGGTGTCTTTAATTAGCCATTTGTGTTCATTGGATGAGCTGGAGGTAAATATCAATTTATGTAAACGAAATATGGAAGGCACTTACATGGTAAAGTGTACCGCCTTTAATGAATTGGATTAAATCATTAAAACCATTTAAAAGTAGCTCTATGCATTTCAGCAACAAAGCCTTCTTCAGGACACATATCAGTTGCTCAAACAGGAAATTTGATGCTGCGTTCTAGACAACCTGTAACCCGTGTTTTTCCAACCTTCTACCCGTGAAAATGCACTGGAATGGCAGTCAAAGACAGCTAGTTGATATGTGGATGTGGATAAGACTAGTCTCCTGGTACAAAGCATAACATAGCTAAAATGCAGTAACACACACACACGCACGTTTGTTTTTGTGACATATGGGGACATTTCATAGGCGTAATGGTTTTTATATTGTACACACCTTATTTTCAATCCACTTACACTGCCCCTGCCCCTAAACCTACCTGTCACAGGAAACATTCTGCATTTTTACTTTCTAAAAAAAAAAGATTTATAAGAATTTTGAAAAGTGGAGACATGGCCAATGTCCTCATATTTAACGTTCTCCTTTTAATACTTGTCATACCCATGTCATTATACACATTTGTGTCCTCATGTCACAAAAACATGCACGCACGCACGCACGCACGCACGCACACACGCACACACACAAACACACACAAAGTGAGAAAGTAAATTAAAATTCATTGAAAAGAAAGAGAATTTTTTTTTACATGCATATCGGATATTAACATATACATCATCAACAGTACAAATGATTACAAAAATGGTAAGAAATCGATATACAAAAAGTCTCATTGCAGAAGCCGTTTCTGTCTATTTCCACTTACAGAACATGGGCTAGATTCAACAAAGCCATTAGATGACAAGCCTGGAACCATTAGCCAAAAAAGTGTAATGGCTAATGCTAAAGCTGCTGCTGCAATTACACAGGAAATGAGACCTGAGGCGTTAATGGAGAAGAGGTTTCACTACACTGAATAAACCACTTTTGTGAGGAAACACCTTATCATTTAATTAATCAACTGCCTGTCTGCAGTTGATTAATACGTTTGTTGGGAACAATGTGCAGATTTTACTATTATAAATAATTTTATAAGAGAAGCCAGAGAAGGGAATGTTGCGACAGGTATAGGATTCCATTATTATTTTATTATTATATTATTGCCATATTATTTCATATTAATATTGAGAGATGTTGTATATTGTCGAAAGTAGAAAATACCAAAAATCTTTTTTTGGCTTTCACTTTTTACCAGTTGTGATACACTGTAAAAAAAAAATTCAGGTCTCCAATTGAAAATATTCTAGTGACTGGTCACATCTAAATTGTTCAGTTTTGAACAATTTTCAGAATTTCTGTAAATTAAATTGTATCAGTTCACAGAAATTCAATTCCGTCAACTAAAAAAATGTAGATGTGACCAGTATGTTCAATTGGAGGCATTTTTCAGATTTTATTTTACAGTGTATACTTGAATGGTATTACTATTATAACTGCGTGTATGCACATGATGCTGATATGAATTTGAATGAATAAAGAAAAAGATTACTTGAATTAGTCTATCATGTTGTTTAATGGAAAAAAAGAAGTATTCTTTCTATTGCTGCCAGGTTAGTCTTGTGTTGGGGATTCCAACCTCTAGATTCATTTCCAATAACTTTAATGGAACTTTCACTGACATGACCCACCTCATGCCTCGCCGTAGCATACAACATGCTTTGCACAGATAGCATATTTGTGTTCAGCCACTCTTAAATGTCATTTCCTCTTCATTCAACCTATTTAAAAATATCCACACTCAGACTCTAACCTATAAACTACATGCAAGGAATTGCAATTAAACAAAAAATAAATAAATTGGGTACACTTTCCCAGAAACACATCAGAAAAAGTATTAAAAGTAATAAAAGCAAATAATTAAATAAAAGTGGGCTGAACACAAATGCTATTCATGTGAAAAATATGGCAAGGCATTGCAATGAGGGTCACGTCAGTGAGTTCCCTTAGAGTGATTGGAATTGAATCTAACCCAAGATCAATAAACAGAAGTCCCTGGAGTTAATACAAAAAAAAAAAAAAAAAAAAAAATAGATGAGAAAAATAGACCATTTTTGTAATACTTCGTATGGTTGATTATGTATATGTTAATATCCGTGATATGCATGTTAAAAGTTTCTTTGATTTTTTTGTTTGATTTTGATTTTTTCTCTCATCTGAATTTTGATTTACTTATCTCTTTATGGAATGTTACTTTACCTGTGTGTGCGTGTGTGTGTGTGTGTGTGTGTGTGTGTGTGTGGGTGGGTGGGGGGGGGGGCAGTGTAGGGGAATAGAAAATAAGGTTTGTACAGTATAAAAACCATTACGCCTATGGAATATGTCACAAAAACAAACGTGTGTGTGTGTGTTTGCATTTTAGCTGTGTTATGCTTTGTACCAAGAGTCTTGGCCACACCCACATAACCAGCTGTCCTTGATGATCCACTAACCACTAATGCTGCGTTCCAGGATGGTTTTTGAACCCGTAAGTTACGTCTTCAAACCACGACTCACAAATTTTTTAGCGTTCCAGACAAAGTCACGCCAAACTGCCTGAGCGCAAGGAATTGCAGTAGCTAGATGCAAAACATGGTGAACCATACAGGGCTTATGCACCTTTACAATAATTTAAATCGCAAAAGGTGCTTACTCCTTGATTATTTGAGGTAAAAAAATGACGCGTAAGGCAAGAGAAGCTGCTTTACGTTATTTGTATAGCTGTAGAGGCTGCTTTTAATTTGTTTTAACAATTTAGCCCAGTTCATTTAAGGCTGTTTACTTTACCACATGAGTGCTTTAGAGTATTTCATCTACATAAAGATTTCTGCTTGTTGCACGTCACCAAGCATTGGTCAAAAGTCAAAGTAATATTGGTCACTATAGATAAAGCTGAGCGATGAACTATATCAAGTGTCACCATTACAAACATGCCCGTTTTCCTCATTATACAAGGATGTACAGTGCATTGCCAGCTTCCATTACACACAGAAGTGCAGTGACTCTCTCATGGAAAAGTCTTCACTCATCAGTTTCATTTGCATGATGAGGTGAGGATATTTTTCATGGATTCAAAGTTCATATTTGTAGACCACATCTATGATTTCAGTTTCAGGCTCACATTTTCAGTTACTTGGTCTTAATGGTTTGGTCTTAGTGGTCACCGTACTTCATGGTCTACAAACTAGAAGCCACAAAGACAAAAATTCTGTCAATAATGAGAATCAGCTGCTGTAGGCCTTCTATTATCACCCTCAGCATTTGAGATTTAGCTACAGATCTCCATCCATGGTCTGTATCCTAGCTAAGTGGGATACAGAATACTTCGCTTGTCATTTTGGGTCCCAGTTTCAGATAATCAAGGCTTTAAGAAATCATCCATGAATGTAAAATCAGCTTTTGTGAGATGTTTAGGTAGTTGCTAGTGACATTTCCATCTGGCAAAAATACATTTCCGCTCATTTATTACTATCTGTCAGTTCCACACTGCCTGTCCTTGCCATTTGCCAACCCTACCTTCAGACATCATTATTCCCACAAGAGGCACCACGACAGAAAAAAAAAGGCAGTGGAAAAGGCTTAGTTGCTCATTTTTGGAGCTTAAACTGAACTCCTTTGTAAGGGAAGACTCATTCACTCCATGCAGACTATCTACTGAGACCAATATACAGTAATATAACGTGTAGAATGTACAGAAAACTTTTTTGAGTCTGGTCTTATAACGTGTAGAATGTACAGAAAACTTTTTTGAAAGCAAAACGTGATGTAAATGACTTTCAAATATTAACATTTTAATTGTCACACATAATGAAAAACAGTAGCGCATAGCTAACAATACCAAGGTCTAATTTCCAGATAATGTGAACTGATAAAATGTATACTTTAAAATCAATGTAAGGCCGCTTTATTAAAATGTCTGCCAAATCGATGAATGTAAATACTTGGATTTTAGAGATATGGTGGATATAGTTTGTCATGAAAAAAGGAACGCGTGAAATGTCAAGTGTATTAGCAGAAACGGATGGGCAGAGTTGGGTTTTCAAAGGAAAAGAAACCTGTTGCTAGGCAGCAATCCCACTAACCCATTCCATAACTGAGATTAATACACTTTGCCACATACTTAACTTGCATACAAAACAACAGTCACAAACAAGTTGTTTTAAAAAGGACCAACGGTAATCAGGTTTTTTGTTCCAAATGTGATCTTCATAGAAGAATCATGTGTGTGAAATTTTAAGAAGCTTATATGGGTCAACATTGTGCATTACAGCAAAAGTTCCCCCTAAAATAACAATAATAAAATAAAATAAACTGTCACCCGTTACACCACAATTTGTGTAATTTCAAAATTGGATATTTTTTTCAAACAGAATGAAACCCATTTGATAAAAAATAATATGAATCTGACGTCTGATGTTATGTGCGTAAGTAAAATAGGACCTTTTCTGGCATATAATATTAATTAATACCATTTTTAAATAGAAAAGTACAAAAGAAATGATTAGTCATAGGGCTAGACAATAACGACTTGCCTATTGCCCCTCGACTGGGCCTGGATTCTCCAACTGGATAGTTTGTATTTAATTTTTTTATTCTCTCACTTAATGGAGATGGGTTCCTTGCCACTGTCGCCTCTGGCTTGGTTAGTTTAGGATTTGACTGCACTGACACTTATTGGATGAGAACTGAACTGAGCTGGATGATGACATCACTGTTTTCTGCAGAGCGGTATTGTTTAAAGCTCTTTATAAATAGAGATTTGATTTGATTTGTAACTGAATGCTACTCTTAGACTAGAAAAACTTAAAAGGTTTACATGGTTCCTCCAAAATGAAAATTCTGTCATTAACTTCTCACCCTCATGTCGTTCCAATCCTACCTTCATTCATCATCAAGGTGCAGTGTGTAGTATTTATGTGGCTCTATTGACAGAAATGCAATATAATATACGTAACTATGTTTTCAGTGGTGTAAAAATACCTTACATACACTTCTGAACAAAATCTTAAGACCAGGGGTTCACTGCAAGTTTTAAAAATTTTGCACTAGTGGATCATAACAGGGTTGTAAGTGCTGATTCAAAATGCCAGAAGAAGAAACAGGAGCAAGAGATAAAAAATAGAGTAGGCAACTTATTGAAAACTGCATTTAAACTCAAACAGGCCGTTCATCAGCTGATCAAAAGTTTAAGACCATAGCCCAAAAATAAACGCACAACAGTACTAAAAGTGTCAAAAAAGGACTCAGTAGTGAGTAGCCCCACTGCTCTTGTTGATCACTTCAAAAACTCGTTTCGGCATGCTTGATGCGACTGTTTCCAGTAGGCTGGTGGGAACGTTGCTCCATGTGGTGAAGATGGCTTCACGAAGGGCATCCATGGTCTGGAACTGACGTCCATTTTTGTAAACTTCCCTTGCCATCTATTCCCAAATGTTCTCAATGAGATTTAGATCAGGGGAACACGCAGGATGGTCCAAAAGAGCAACGTTATTCTCCTGGCAGAAGTCCTTCATCAGGCGGGCTTTGTGAATTGCAGCACTGTCCTGTTGAAAGATCCAGTCATTACCGCACAGACGGGGGCCCTCGGTCAAGAGGGATCCCCGCTGCAGCAGATCCACATAGCCAGTCGCCGTTTGACGCCCCTGCACAACCTGAAGCTGCATCTTCCCATTGAAGGAAAAAGCACCCCAGATCATGATGGAGCCTCCTCCACTGTGCCGCGTAGAAAACATCTCAGGTGGGATCTCCTTGTCATGCCAGTAATGTTGGAAGTCATCAGGACCGTCCAGGTTAAAAAAAATTTCGTCAGAGAATAAAACTTTCTTCCACTTTTCAATGTCCCATGTTTGGTGCGCCCTTGCAAATTCTAAACGGGCAAGTTTGTGTCGTGGGAGGAGACGTGGCCTTTGAAGACGTTTTTTGTTCTTGAATTTGGGTTGAGGATCGACCTGTGTCTTCACGGACAACCCGTCGGATCCTGCGGTTCAGTGCAGGTGAAATCTTTTTGGGTCTACCACTTGACTTTTTTGTCCCATAACTCTCAGGATTTTTTAAGAAATGTAAAATGTCTTACTGCGTCCAACCTCAGCAGCGATGGCGCGTTGTGAAAGGCCTTGCTTGTGCAGCTCAACAATCCTGCCATGTTCAAAGAGAGAAAGCCTTTTTGCCTTTGCCATCTAAAGATATTGACAGTATGACTGCTTGAAGGACAATGCCATGAAAGCCATATTTTTGTGCAGATTTGACCTTTTTATGGCTATGGTCTTTTGATCAGCTGATGAACGACCTGTTTGAGTTTAAATGCAGTTTTCAATAAATTGCCTACTCTCTATTTTTTGTCTATTGCTCCTGTTTCTTCTTTAGGCATTTTGAATCAGCACTTACAACCTGGTTATGATCCACAAGTGCAAAATGTGTAAAACTTGCAATGAATCCCCTGGTCTTAAGATTTTGTTCAGGAGTGTAATGTAACGTTATGTTTTTATTGTCTTAAAAAACGAGCAATTTCAATCTTCATACACCGCGGGTCCACTTACAGCGTAGTCACCATTTTGCGCCACCATGTTTCTACAGTAGCCCTAAACAGTCAAACTTCTTTACAGAGCTCTAGTCACTGCTCTCTCCGACGAAGGTATTTTTGTCCTGTGTCAGCCATCGTAGCTTCAACATATGCTTCGAAAAAAAGGGGTGAGTGGTAGGCGATTGCAATTTACAACCTCACCACTAGTTGCCTCTAAAATAAAAACGACGTCTTAACTACCTTTCTGGCCATTGAAAGTGGTAATTAAATAGCTGTCTATAGAGGGGTCAGAGAGGTCTCCGATTTCATCAAAAATATCTTAATTTGTGTTGCAAAGACAAAAGAAGGTCTCATGGGTTTGGAACGACACGAGGGTGTATAATTAATGACAGAATTTTCCTTTTTTGGGTGGACTAACCCTTCAAAGCACTGATTACGTCATCTTTGTTGTGTTGTATTGGTGCTATTGCTTGTATTTTTCCTTCTTATTTTATTACTTGGCTGTTTACTGTCTTAAATAATCATTTATTTATAATGTATATTCATATATCTATGTTATCTATCATTATATTTCTTAACCAAGGGGTTCTCACTCTCTTGTGATGAAAAAAATGCTTTAAACAAAGTAACATTGTTGACAGTAAGTTTGAAAGTCAACTTTCTCTGTTACCCTTCAGAGCGATTTTTATTAGCTTTCAGCCGATGGCAGTAAATGTTTATAAGGGAGCCTGACAATGCTGCACAAAAAGAAAAACAGGCACGATGTAATTACTTGTTTGCTCAGTGTGATTCCTAGCATATGGTTCCAGTTAAGATCCATCTGTCGTATCTTGTATTTTGATTTTATCTGGACTCATTTTTCAACCTCAAAATAATAAAAGCCTGACCATGAATATGAAAGGCTCTAGTTAGTGGGGCGGTCGCTAAGGCAAGCATTGGTTTGGTATAATGAGAGGAATTTGAATACTTTTACCTATAATGACGATTTCTGTTACAGACATATCTTAAATCATATGGCTTGTTTGTTGATAGGTGAGCTTTTAATTTTTTTGGACTCAAGTTTTCTAGGCTGCAGTTTTGCTTGGCGAAATATTAAAAGGGCAAAAATATCCCATGTATACAAAAGGAGGATCTGACTCATAGTGTATCTAGAGACCAAAATATCACAGAGACTTGGAGGTAGGCTCTTTTGACTTGCAACCACTCAGAACACCCTTAGGAACCACATATAAACATACTAAAACCACTCAGACATTAGCAACTGCATAACAACACGCTATAATTGTTGCATTACACTTGAAAAATGCAAAAATCTTGACTTTAGGCCAGATATTCTCAAACTTTCATCTATCTATCTATCTATCTATCTATCTATCTATCTATCTATCTATCTATCTATCTATCTATCTATCTATCTATCTATCTATCTATCTATCTATCATCTATCTATCTATCTGTCTGTCTGTCTGTCTGTCTGTCCGTCCGTCCGTCCGTCCGTCCGTCCGTCCAATCAAATATAACACAACAGGCTTTTGAGGAACATTATCTTTCAATCATTATTGCATTGCATTATATGTTTTGTCGAAAACAGACTGCCTCGGGAAATAAAGCTAAAGTAATTGAAGCTCACAGACTGTAAGGTCAAACAGAATAATATCTCACCTTTGTGTTGATTGCTCAGTTTCTAGACACTTTTGTAGACGCAAGTACTCTTTTGGGGCACTTGTAGACAAAAGGCAATGATGGCACCAGCAGGTAACTGAAAGAGAACATTAAATGTGTAATCGCACATTAGATATAAATAATGAGAACATTTTCATTTAATATATAAAATAAATGAATAATAAATACAAATTCCCAAAAACATGCTGTTGCTGAATATTTTAGCCAGGTTGTGATATGTGTCTTTTTGCTGTAAAATCTTTCATAAAGTAAGCGCAGGGATCATTTTTATATTATTAATATTTTAAGATTGAACATTTACTGGACAGGAGGAACTTTTTTTTAAAATATAAATGTACGTATCAAATATGATACAACAACAGTTTGAGAACCAATGCTGTAACAATGTTGTTCGCCTGTGTAATTCATAAAGAGAAATCCATATAATCTACAGGCAAACACAATGCATAGAGCAGGGCTGCCTCTTCTCTAACATCCATCTACAGCATCCGCTTCACTCCTATTTACTTGCTTTCATTATCTGCAATCATAGACTGTCATTTGGACACTTTGATGTAGCTATATGAAACAGTTCTACGTGGACAAACACATTCGAAAAAAAGCAATGGCTGTACAGTGACTCTTCTTTAGGTTAATTTACTATGATTACTTGGGCTTTGCTTCAGTGTGTGTGATGGTGTGGGTTGTCTAAGCTAAATCATGTCTGTTCCATTTTTTCCTTTCACACCGAACTACAGAAGAAGTCAAACGGACATCTAATAGCAGGCACAGTTTGGCATTTGTAATACAGCAGAAAGAAATGGCCACCAGCTGCGGATAAAATAAATACTTTCATTAAAAAATATTTTTTTCAATTAAAGTATCTCTCTTAACACCTGAAGGACAATAAAACTGCGCAACAATAATTAACATCTTTTGGCCAATATCTCTTGTTAATTTAATCAGCTTACTAAAGCAATCTTTTACGACAGATTAGGTAGAGTAGGTACTTTTTGTAATAAGAAAAGCAAAGTTCTTTGAAATATGTAATTCATTTTATGTTAATGTAATCATGTGACCTACCAGCGTCAGTTGCATTATTTCACTGTCAATCACAATTCTTCTCTTGTGGCATCGTGGGACAGTAAAGAGTCTATAGAGTGGTAGAGGCATTACATCAAAACCTGGAAGACTAAAGCCTAGTTCACACTGCCCGACTTTTGCCCCGATTTTGAGTCGCCGACAGGTTTTGTGAAATCGCCGACAAATGCCCGAGATCACAGGCAAATCGGTGCTCGTGCACGTGAGTGACAATCACACAGTGTGAATAATCAAAGACGCGATCAGAGAGGATTGCAGACGAGTCGCGGACGCCGGTGAGATATTTGGCATGCTAAATATCTGGACCTGTCGGCGATTGAAACTCCTGCTGTATGAACTGCGTTCTGACTGAAAATTACACCGACAGCAATGAGAGAGTGAAAGACAGGGCAGTAGGAGGTTCAGGGAGGAGTTATAGAGCAGAATTTCAGTATTTTAATAGATATATTTACAACTCTATCAAACAGAAACAAATGCCAAACATTTGCACATCCAGCCACAGCAGCAGCACATTACAAAATTGTTTATTTACCTCAAACTGTCTTTGCAGAACACAATCCTGGCTCCCTCTGTCTCTCCAACAGTTTCTTCCGCCATAATCTTTTTTCTTTTTCTCCACAAATCAGCGCACATACAATTTGAAGCAAACTTTGTGCAGTTTATCATTTTTAATAACAATTCCAAGTCTCGCGCAAAAACTCCGGTCTGACGGATGCGTGATCTCGCGTTATTTACTCGTCACATCGCACGTGTGTTTGGGAAACGTAGTTTGCGCACCGGAGAGAGAGAGAGAGAGTTGTCAGCGATTCTTCGTCTTGTTCAGTCATGCAGTGTGAACTCTTCTGTCGTCAAACCATCGTGCAGTGTGAACACAGCAATGACTGAATGATACCCCAGATAGTCATGCAGTGTGAAAAGAGCAGTGACCCGACGAGTTTGAAAATCGTGCAGTCTGAACTAGGCTTAATTTGTCATGGTTTCCTCAAGATTTTCCTATGGGGTTTTACACTCACCTAAAGTATTATTAGGAACACCTGTTCAATTTCTCATGAATACAATTATCTAATCAACAAATCACATGGCAGTTTCTTCAATTCATTTAGGGGTGTGATCCTGGTCAAGATAATCTCCTGACCTCCAAACTGAATGTCAGAATGGGAAAGAAAGGTGATTTAATCAATTTTGAGCGTGGCATGGTTGTTGGTGCCAGACAGGCCGGTCTGAGTATTTCACAATCTGCTTAGTTACTGGGATTTTCACACACAACCATTTCTAGGGTTTACAAAGAATGATGTGAAAAGCGAAAAAACATCCAGTGTGCGGCTACAACAGCAAAAGATCCCACCGGGTACCCCTCATCTCCACTACAAATAGGAAAAAGAGGCTACAATTTGCCCGAGCTCACCAAAATTGGATAATTGAAGACTGGGAAAATGGTTCCTTGTCTGATGAGTCTCGATTTTTGTTGAGGTATTCAGATGGTAGAGTCAGAGTTTGGCGTAAACAGAATGAGAACATGGATCCATCATGCCTTGTTACCACTGTGCAGGCTGGTGGTGGTGGTGTAATGGTGTGGGGGATGTTTTCTTGGCATACTTTAGGCCCCTTAGTGCCAATTGGGCATTATTTAAATGCCACGGCCTGAGCATTGTTCCTGACCATGTCCATCCCTTTATGACCACCCATCCTATGATGGCTACTTCCAGCATTATCATGCACCATGTCACAAAGCTCAAATCATTTCAATTTGGTTTCTTGAACATGACAATGAGTTCACTGTAGTAAAATGGCTCCACAGTGACCAGATGTAAACCCAATAGAGCATCTTTGGGATGTGGTGGAAAAGAGCTTCGAAAGGAAATGCCCTGGATGTGCATCCCACAAATCTCCATCAACTGCAAGATGCTATCCAATATGGGCCAACATTTCTAAAGAATGCTTTCAGCACATTGCTGAATTAATGCCACATAGAATTAAGGAAGTTCTGAAGGCAAAAAGGGGTCAAACACAGTATTAGTATGGTGTTCCTAATTCTTTAGGTCAGTGTATAAGGGGGTTTTGAAGTTCTGAGTTAAATACAGCCAGTGGTAAACATAACTTGACGATTGATGTTTTGTAATGTAAACTACACACCTCAAACTGCCTTATCTAGTTTCTTATTAGAAGCATTCGTTTTCAAAATGCTTCCAAATTGGCATTTTCAGTATGAAGGTGTGTCAAGTGCAAAATGTATTGTCAAATTATTAGTTTACTCATATACCCACCCAATAGAAAAATCTCGAAAGATCCAATTTCAGACACAATCTGTCATAAAATGTTTTGCCTTAGTCTCAAAGGGGTCATTGATTATGATTTCACCTTTTTAACTTTAGTAAGTGTGTAATGTTGCTGTTGGAGCATAAACAACATCTGCAAAGTTACGATGCTCAAAGTACAAAGCAAAGGGAGATATTTTCTTTTACAGAAGTCACGTTTTAAACACTACAAACAGCTGGTAGGGACTACAAAGAGCTTATTCACTAGTTAGTGACATCACCAACTCTGATATTTACATAAACCCTGCGAATGTATATATAAATCAATGACTTGAAGATAGTAACTCCACATCAGCTACATGCAGTTATTAACAAACCATTCAGGAACATCTTGTTGCATTCTACATGTCACTTCTTGAGTCTTTCCATCATTGTCCGACTCCGGTCTAAACATAAAAGGCTGATCAACAGTTTCATTCCAACTGGAATTCTTCAAGCTCCACCCTGTTGTAAGTAGCAGCTTATTTGCATTTAAAGGGACACCCTCAAAATGTGACAATTCTAACATGCTATACAAAATTATCAGTGGGGTATTTTGAGCTAAAACTTCACATACACACTCTGGGGACATCAGAGACTTATTTTACATCTTGTAAAAAGGGCCAATCAACCACCCCTTTAATTAACAAGAGTTATTAGCCAAAAGTTAAAATAGCACTCTCAGATCAGGATTGAAAGTTGTGAAGCATCTTCTCTGCACCACTCTCCCTGCACCACTCTATTGGATAAGCACTTCAAAATCTCATCGAAAGTAGTAGGTCATCCAGGTCCTTTTTGACAACCGTTTTACTACTCTTTTCATTTTGGCTGCATCCGAAAACACATACTTCTCTACTATATAGTAGGTGAAAAACAGCATGTGAAAAAATAACTATGTCCAAATAACTATATTCACAGTCGGCCTACTTATAAAAGAGTAGGCAAAAAATACCCAGATGACTTACAACTTCCGCTGACTTTCTGAAGTATACGATGGACACTTTACTATCCCATGAGGCCATTGGGGGAGCATTTGTGAATGGCAATTAAGCGACGCAACAGATGCTGGTTGGGCACATGACAACGCCAGCATGGAGAATGCAGTATGTCCGGATTACATTCAAACTACACATAAACAGTACCAAATTAGTGTTCTTGAGCTTAACAATAGCAGAACTCTTTTGGTGCTATAGAACCCTTTTTAAAAAAAGGTTCCATTTTTTTATATTAATAATTTATTTTCATTAACATAAGTATATTAGTATCTTCATTTTATTAATATTAATATTATCTATCTATCTATCTATCTATCTATCTATCTATCTATCTATCTATCTATCTATCTATCTATCTATCTATCTATCTATCTATCTATCTATCTATCAAAAATTTTTTTATAAAATGTTAATATTGTTTTTCCCCTCTATCTTCTGGTCTAATAATATATTGTGGCCTGGTTTTACACTAAACAAACCTGCCAATTAGGTACTTTTATTTTTTTATTGACATGATAAATTGGAGCAAAAGTGACAGTACTCTAACAACAGTTGTTAACTAAATACACAAAAAAATTAACATTGAACATGATATAGATGTAATGAAGACCATAGTCAAATATCTTCACAATCCTCCAGGCTATGATGTCTTTATGTGAAGTAGCAGTTTCTCTCCGCAGTCTGCAGATGATGAGGTTGTGGGATATGACAGCATCTGAAATAAACAATTGAGTTACAGTGGGTCTCTTCCATTTGTGTATGTAATGACAATTATGTTTATGAAGGCCAACAAAAATGGAAAGTATTTGAACCCTTTACAATGTTAAAAGGAAAAATGTATTCATGGAATAGCTTTAATGTTTTTGTAACTGGGTTTATGCATAAAGTAATAATTAAAAAAAATCTAACAATCTGGATTATAATTTCAACATCTGTTACTTACTTGGAGAAGAGAAGCAGCCTATCCTTAACTGAACAGACCTGCTCACACTTACATGTTCTGTTAAATTAAAAAGAGAAAAAGACATTTTTAAAGAAACAAGTTGCAGTTTAAAAATGTAAAATGTATAGATATTTTAAGAAGGAAATCATTTACCTCTTGAGATTGTGTTGAGAGAAGTTGTATAGCTGAGCTCCAGAAAATCAGTAATGAGGTGGCTTTGACGGTTACAGATTTGAAAAAGAACAAAGACACATTTCATCATATATTTTCTTCAAGACGTAAAGAACCTTTAAAGAACCATCTTTTTTTGTTTGTAGGCTACTATATATAATGCACATTTTAGTGGTTGAGAAGTAATTACTCAAAACAAGTACATGCTCAAGAGAGTATGCAATTTTGGATGCAGCCATACTTTTCTTTGCCTTCTTGAGCTATGGCGATTCATTTATAGCTGGGATGTCCAAACTTATTTTAAAGGGAGAATCTGCAAAATGTTAATTATTTTAAAATAAGAGAGATTATACAAAAAGCATGTTTTTTATTTTATTTAGTACTGTCCTAAATAAGATTTTACATAAAAGATGTTTACAGCCTAGAAATCTAGACGCACCCTAGCGGCAGCAAATCTAATCTGCCCGCGAGTGTCGTCTAGCAACTCTCAATACCCTTCTGAGCTGTATTCGCCTAACTCTTGCCGGGCCAATCACATCGTGTATAGAGTCGGTGGGCGGGGCCATAATTATGACGGCCGAGTTGCGTTTCCGAGGACTACTTTGATGATGTTTTTATTCCCTTTCTGGACAGTATAGTGTGCCTACATAAGCTGTCAGACTAAATATAAAATATATCTTAAACTGTGTTCCGAAGAGGTCTTACGGGTGTGGGACGACATTAAGATGAGTCATTAATGACATCAATTTCATTTTTGGGTGAACTAACCCTTTAAAGATATATTTATCACACATAACATACATTAGGTAATTAGGTTACTTTTTGATCTAACAAGTAATGCATTAAAAACAACCGGCTGCAATGTTCTTCTGCAAGATGCATGCAGTTCTGCTTATTAACCACTAGAGTGTAAAAAGTTACGTACTGCAATTTTAAATAATGTTTTGATTAACATATATGTTAGGCTAGTGGTTTTTGCTGTCAGTTAATATATGAAATGCACCTTATTTTTTAGAATACAAGGTTATTTATCTTTTGCGTCTGGTCCACCATCTGTACTAAATAATATGCATTTGAGGGTACATGAAAAAGACAAAATTACTTGTCATGGATAAATTAACACACACAAAACACTCAAATATTAAATGATCTGCAACTTTAAAAATAATCTATGGCTAAATTGTAACACATTCTTTATTGACCCGTTTCTCCTGCCTGCCTTCAAATGGCCTAGTAGTCTATAATCAAACTTTCCTCTCACACTGAAGGCAAGTAGACTTTCACAAAAAGAATGAACTTTGGCTAAATGGCAGACCATCTGCTCAGCTACAGGAGGGTAATTGGCCTGATCTGGTCTTGTAAACACTGTGAATAAGACCAGCATAAATGTCTGATTAGAGGCAATTCAGGTCCAAGCAGGCACATTTTATGTTTATGGAGCCTCTGCAGATCCTCTTTATTGAATCAAATGTTTTTTAGTGTCAACCCATCCATATTACACAGAGCTTAAGCAGAGAGAGCTCTATGCAGGTCGCCAATAGAAGGTCAGACACAGCTTCCTTCAAAAAAAGACTAGACACGAAATACCTGCAATTACGCAACTGTTGGCCATGCTGTCAATTAAACAGATTTCAGTATTATTAACCATATGAAAGGAACTGTGTGGGAACCTCAATACATTGATGTATTAGATGGTAGGACTAGTAATACCAATAAGTATATGTTATGTTTTGTCGTTATGTTTGTCATTGTGAGACCAGGGATGGATTTTGTCTGTGGGGGTGCAGTGATGATTCACATGGTTAAATTCAGACAAGACGCCAAGAAATGTTTCCTAACTTGCAAAACATATAGGTGATGAAAATTCTGGAGCACTGGCGCCCCCTTTTGGGTAATATTTCGAAAGTTATTTACATGAAATGCATTGATCTGTATTTCTGTATATAGGCCTATGTCAGCAATTCCCTTTGCATCGATTTTTTTTAAATATCTTTGTGTGATATTTCAGAGCAATACAAATAAATCAATTTGATAGGTTAGTTCTGAATAATGTGCATTATTTATTAGTGAAAATGGTTTTCAAAAAGTATCAAACCTTCAACATCACTTTTTTAGCATGTTTGTCAATCACATAATTAATTCACACGTATCTGCAACAGCTAAATCAGAGCCCTCGTACATGAAAATTGTGAAGAATTTTTAAGATTTCTGTGATTACTAAAAAGGTGTAAGCATACACACATTCACACTAATATTGCATCCAGATAAAGTGAACCTGCATGCTTGAGTAAAAGTACAGATACCTTTACAGTGAAAATAATAATTTCAAGTTACACTTACAAGTCACCAACATGACTCGTAAAAGTCTTACCCCCAGTATCACAGACAAGATTTAGTCTCATATTAAAATGCATTTGTAAGCTGTTTTAACTGAAAGCAATTTGCACTGACATATCTTAAAGGGGTGGTTCCGTGGTTTTTGTGGGGCACAGTATAACATGTCTTAATACTTTTTTTAAAAATATTTTTCTTATATTTTACCTTTATTACACACCGCTGTCTCCACTGTCCTTTGAACGGCTCGTTTGCTTCCTGCTTCTATGAAGCCCATCCCTCCAAAAAACGCAATAGTCTTAAATTGGTTAGATGGCCAAATGTAGTTTCATGTATTTTTATTGGCTGAAGTGCCAAGCACAGGTTGTCCGGAAACACCACGGCCCTTACCGTTACGGGCAGAAGTCTCATCTGCGGTGACTAGCAAGGGTTTATGATGTCACCAACCCGGGAAGAAGCTTTTGTAGGCAGCAATAAACTGCCTACAAAATAATCGCATGCAACCACCCCAATATAACACTTTATTACTGTTGTTCTCTACATTCATGGAGATAACATGAACAGTGTGACATGGTGTAATGGAAGATTGCTGCCATCAACTGAATAAACACTTTTAAAATTAACATGACATTTCAACTACAGCCAGATGGCTTCAGAGCATTACTCAAGGGTTCATTTGCCATTTCCTCATGGGTATACATCCTTTCATATGTGTTTTTAATTTATTCATTAAGATTATATATAGACAATATACAACAATTATTAGAACAATCAAAATGACTTTTTCAAAGTTTAGCATTTTTATTTTATTTTATGGGTGTGGGGTGTTGTGTGTGTTTACTTCATCAGGGATGTGTTGAGGTATCTGCATTGTAACTGATTTGTAATTTTTCTTGTAACAAATTATGTAACAAAAATTTATTTTCTTCTCCCATTGATGTCTTTTTTTGGGGGGGGGGGGGGGGGGGCTCTGTGTGTGTGTGTGTGTGTGTGTGTGTGAGCGTGTCATTGTTTATATTACATTGTGGGGACCAAATCTGAGTTCACCCTTGTGGGGACCAGCCAGCAGTGGCTCCCCATCCAATATGGATTCATAAACATACAAAATTCCGCTTTTTTTTTTTTTTTGAAAATGTAAAAATGCAGAATGTTTCCTGTGATGGGTAGGTTTAGGGGCAGGGGGTAAGAATGTATGGTATAAAAATGATTACGTCTATGGAGAGTCCCCACAAAGATATTGAACAAGGTGTGTGTGCGTGCGTGCGTGCGTGCGTGCGTGCGTGAGCTACACATTGTGGGTGTGCTATAAGGTATCCACTTAACTTTTATGTATTTTTGTCCTGCACTGTTGTTGATGATTGTTTTTTTATTTAACAAAAAATATATAGATTTTTTCATATTTCATATTTTTTCCCTATTCATTCAATTTAATAAATGTATATTTTTAATTAAAATATGTTTTAAATAAAAACCACAACATCAAGTCGCATGCCAAATATGAAGGGAACTTTTTTTTTCTCAGCAAACGTCATTTGGGGTCAAACTGACTCTGAAGTGCACATGGGTTTTACTCATACTTTAAAATCCAATAGTCCTCAACAACTCAGATAACAAACCAAAATAACAAACTGTTGATTTTTGAGGAGAGCAATCACATTTATTTTCTAAAATCAACGTAAGCTGAACCCTATACTGTCAAAATGGCAATTAAGCTTGACACCGCAGCCTCAAACGTCAACAAACACTGAAGTCTCAGCTATAAACTGAGCATAAGTAATCCAAAATCCTTAAAAAGATCTCTTCAATACAATGGGTATATAATAAACGTAAGTAAAACAAATAGGGTAGTAAATAGTCAAAGCCTACTTGCACTGGACGTTTCGGTCTCACCAGCGGCTGCAGTCATGTCCTCCTCATCTCATATGAAACACCAGCGATTCACAACTAGCTGCTAATGCACACTCTCGTCAATTAACCATGTTGACAAGTTTAACCGAGTAGTAAGGGCAAAATGCACACGATTATTTCCTCCAATGTCCTGTATATGGTGATATCACTTTTATAGCAGAATTAAACAGCTGCAGGAAAAAGTGCAAAATGTGAGCAATTGCATTAGGGCTACTTAATATTTTTGAATTAAGAGTAGGCCTACATACGTATTCAGTGTTGTCAAGTAAGTAGAATAAAATATGCTAATAGTCTTTAATACTCAGTAAAACTACAAAACAGCCAAAACGTTAATACTTAAAGGTGCCCTAGAATGAGTTGAATCAATATGTTATAATTGTTCTCTGATATCTACAAGTATATGTGGCTAATTTAAGGACAAACATTGTCCAAATACAGTTTTACAGGTCCATTTACAACCCTATAAATTGTCCCTAGGATGTAATGCTCTGTTTGTATTACAAAATACAACCGTAGGTACTGTTCACTCAATCCTTCTAGCAAACGTCACCTTTTCCACCATGTAAGTTAAAATTGATAGTCAATGGAGATTGCTGAAATGCAGCCTACTTGTTTATTGGTGTTTTCAGAGAGCTCGCTTGCATTAGTTGCCAGATTGGACATGTATAGGTAAAACACCGGATGTGTTCTTTTCACAGAAAAGCTCTGTTTGGGGGATTTAAATTACTGAAATCTGGCAACCGCATGCGCTATGATCAGGAAAAACAAAACAAATAAACAAGTAAGCTGCATTTTATCAATCTCCATTTGAGATGTTCTGCTTAAAGTGTCATTCAGTCGGTCTGTTTTCTGTCAGGACGGGAAGGACTCACAAGCCGCTTAGCTGAACAACTGAACTGCTGTGAGCTGCTGAAATAAGCCAATCAGAGCAGAGCTCAACATTAATATTCATGACTCTTCCAAATAAGGCAAAAAACAATTAACAATTAACCTTTGTCATTAGACACCTATTTAGTTTTGTATGGCACTTGGAGTTTCCTGTTGTTACTGTACTAGCATCTTGCATCATAGACATGCAATGCTGTCTCTCTAAGAAACTTTCAATTTAATCAGAAATTGTTTAAACAGACAATAAGTGAATAAATTACTTACTGCTTGCAGGAATACAGAGTCCCATTTCTTCAGTTTAAGATGCTGAGCGAAGCTTGCTTGAAATGGGCCGAACAAACAAACGATTTGTTGTGGTATCCGATTATAATAAACCTCAACCATGTTTCATGAGAGCCGTTTTTGCTATCTTCAAGTGTCGTTTACCATTCAGATTTGTCAGTTCCGCCTGACAATGAACATGTTTTTACGGTCTATGGTTTGGACAGATGCAAATGTTGGGGGCGTGCATCCCTAGCGCTTTCGTCATGGTTGGGTTTATGTTGAGAAGCACTTTTTTTCTGTGGTGTTTTTCATGCACGAGATTTACATATTAAGTAGGCATGGTGTTTGAGACTCACAGTATGTGATGTCCATGTACTGAACGCTTATTATTTCACTATAGCAAGGTTAATTCTTTTTTTTAATGGGCACCTTTAAGTCAGTAGCCTAACTAATTACATTAACTCTCTGATCAAATTCTCAAGTCTTATCAGACTCAATCATAGACTTAAAGGGTTACTTCACTGCTTTTTTATATTAAACTGTTATTCCCTTAACTAAAACGAGTTGATACATACCTCTTTCGTCTCAGTGCGTGCACGCTCTGACGCGCGGTCGCGGTGACGATATGATAGCATTCACTGTTTATTTGTTTATTTAAAAGTTTGTAAAATTCAAATTACTGTACCAAACAGAGATCAAGTTGGAGGCGACCAAACACCTCCACGTTTTCCCTGTTTAAATACAGTTACACAAATAGTTGAACGATCCAGTTCAACACAAAATTAAACGTACCGCTTTTCTAAGAGGATTAAAAAGGAGAACTAATATGGCGGAATAGCACTTCTGAGAGTACTTTGACTCGGCGCAGTAAAAAAAGTCCCGGCTTAAACATCTTCCTCACATCTCCCCCTCCCTTTCTCATTTCTGGGGGAAAATTGAGATATGTAGATAGTGTCAACTATTTATCATCCACACCGTATCCTCCCCCCTGACAGAAAAGAGAGAGGGAGGGGGAGATGTGAGGGAGGATGGGACTTTTTACTGCGACGAGTCGAAGTACTCTCATAAGTGCTATATTGTTCTTTGCCGCTAGAGGGCGCAGTAAGGCTGTTAAAATCATAGATGGTTAAAATGGCCAGGAAATTGTTTTCATAATATACAATAATAACGTTTCCTAGCTGCTGAGATCACACAAACGTCCTGTTGGCCAAATTGAAAATACCTTCATGATTGTAACTTGAATTTAATTGAATTACAGAGGCATAGCACACTAACATGTCTTCCAAAATATGGTTGTACACTTCATTTCAATCTGAAGGAGGAACAGGTTATGACCTGCACAGATGCTGTGGCATGCACATGTCATGTGGGTCAAAACCAATTTCCTTTCCCTTACCATAGGCAGAAGTGTGCAAACAAAGAGACTTAACAAGGAATATCTGCACATGCTTAAAACATTAATAGATTACTTTCCAAAACGTAACTTGCTCAAAATCCTTTGTTCATATCTCAAAAGTAGGTATTTGTGTCAATGAACATATGAAGTCCTTTTATCATTGTTCACAAACTAGCAATAAGGCATTATTTCCTTATCTATACAGTGACAGTTTTGATGTCAGTGACTGAAAATGCACAAGGCTGCACCTTTTCATTATGGCAAATATTAATTTCAACATTACGAATTTACACTATTTACAATTTACTGTTTGTGGGATATTGATTGCATCTTGTAAAAGTCAGGTTCACTTTTACTGTTGGTTTACACAACAATCATTGTGATGCAGAAAAGAAAAAGACAACATTAAAGGCTATGCACTCTGTGTTTGTCCAAAGTAAACAGTACAATTCAAGTATATAGTATTACAGTAGAGTGCACGTTGTTGGATTGCACAACTGTTGTGTTTACAAAACATTAGAATGAATGAAGACATGGGTGTCCATTCTGTCCAACATTCGGCTGCATCCGTCGATTTGCCTCAGTAATTGTATTGGTTTGTGCTCTATACACTTGTCAACTGAAGGGTCATGAGATGCACCTTTTAGAAAACGAGTTAATCATTGTTTGATCTAATACTTCACATTCTCCTTCATTAATCATTCATTCACACACACACACACACACACACACACACACACACACACACACACACACACACACACACACACAATAATACAAATTAAATAAAATCTAATAGAAAAGTGTGCTTGATAAATTAAGGCCACTAGCTCAAACATTTTACATTTGATGTCTTATGCAATGAACTAATGTGTAGATGTTTTGGGGTTAAGACTATATATTCAATAGAGAACCAGTGTAATACATTTTAATCAACATAAGCTAATGATAATGTAGGAAACAGCAGATAAGTGAACATAATCAATTGCATGAATGTACTAAATCATTGGCAATTTGTGACTAGATGATGTGTGGAGGTTAAAAAAAAAGTAGTTTTGAGAATTTCTATTGTAATCTGAAAAAAAAAAAAGTGAGGAAACAATGGGAAAAACTGTATAGAATATTTTTTTTGTTCATTTTTTTTTTAATGCCCCAAGATTTTCTTATTTGTAATTCCCGGTTTCTGATCTTTTTTGTTGTTGTTTGTTTGCTTTTTGTTTTATATATTATAGCCAACTTATATATATATATATATATATATATATATATATATATATATATATATATATATATATATATATATATATACATACATACATACATACATACATACACACACACACACACACACACACCTCCTTGGACCCGATTATGTAATCAGGCACTCTAAGGGTATGATTACAACAATGTATTAAAAATGGAAACATTTTTCCTTTGTGTTTTTCACATACAGGTGACAACATTGCCTAAACAGTTCCTGTTCATACAGATCCACAAAAGGCTTAAAAACACAGTATTCTGCTGCCAGGCCAGTAGTTCGTGATGTCGCTTTTTTAAAGAAACACTATAGACTGAACATATAATACACATGCGCATGATATCCCGGTTTTCAGAAATTCACCTTTTTGTAGTTTACACAGAGATTATTAATGGCATTTTCAAAAAACGTTTTGCAATTTAAAACTATTAAAGAAAAAAGGTGTCACGTAAACAGCCCCTAAATCTCCTAAATGAGAACATCTAGTCCATGCATTGTAGATAAAGCAACAGGTTAAGCCTAAACTGATCACATACACCCTCCAGTGTTTTCTTCTGTTGACAACTTCATCAGTCTAACCTGAATTCACTCCTTAATGACTGATGACAGAAGGACTTTTGCCCTCAGTCATTTGGCACTCTGGGAGGTTCAGAGGTAACTTTTTATCTCAGCTTGTGTTTTTATAACTTGACTTGCGGTTTATAATAAGCCAAAGTAAATTGCCAGGCTCTACTGTGTTAAAATAACAAAAACAAAGCAGGAAACTAGGACAGTTTGCTTGACAAAAACATACACGCACAATATTAGTAAAAAAACAGCTTTATTAATACCTCTCGTTCAAAGAAATATAAAAGACTGAGAGTTACTTCTATATTTACAGAGCATAGTTTTTGCTTCAAACAAACAGAAACAAATCCTACTTGTACAAATTGAAAAAATATCCCCTGCTGTGACGGTTCGATATTGTGTCAGCAGTAAAGAAAATAGTCCTTTTCATCTCTCAATAATAGTCTGTGCAAAGAAAGAATGCATATCAAACACACCGTGTTGCTGCTACATTAAGGCAAAAACCCTAGGAACAATACACTTAGGAAACTCCTTGGTAAAGTGACAGTGTCAATTAGATCATTTCTCTTAAAAAAATCCTATAGATAACCTTCCCACGTCTTCCACAAAAACAAAGCGTAAAAAGGTCAACATCTCTTAAAATGGTTAGCAGATCATTCAGTACCCTTTAAATTCAAAGCTAATCGCTGGTCAACCATGACTGTGAAATAAAAGCTTTAGAAAGCATAAACCTTTGAGGAGCCTTTACGGGCCAGGTTTGGAGTGTCGGTTATGGAAGCTGTTAATCTACATATGAATGGAGGATCAGTAGTTTGACAACTTCCTCTCTACTCAAAGTGCTGCAAGGGTCTGTGCCCCTCGCCATAAATACCGCTTCATTGGCATGGAAACTATATAGACAAACTCAAATCCACTGCAAAGGAAACGTGCTTAAAGTGGACATCGCATTAAAAGCAAAACATAAAATTCTATTAAATTAAGAAAGCAAAATCTACTCCCTAAACAATACAATTCCTCATGGCATACAGATTTGTGCAGGTTATGAGGCAAAAATATCAGCTTGAACGTACTGCATGCTGTTGCGTATGAAAAAAAAAAAAAAAAAAAAAAAAAAAAAAACTTTCAAAAGTACATTTTATCAGATCAACTGATACAATTAATTTAAGAGACAAACATTCACAAACATCGAAAGATCACAGTCTCCTCAATGGTTTCAAATACAACATGTCTATGAGGAGCAACCCGACCGCAGAGGCGCTCTGTCGGACACAGCGTCGACTGAAATAAAAGTCCTGTGGTAAAAGCGGTAAGTGAGCTTAGTTTTGGTAGATCTTTTCACTTGTGGAGTAGTCGTTGGTAGTGCAGGTGTGGGTGGCCACCCCTCGGTGGATGGGTTCGGGGCTGTTGCCGCCGCTGCCGATGGTCAGGTTGAGCAGACTGGTGCACGTTGGCAAGTAGACGTGCTGGACGTGTTCCACCTCTGACCGACACACCGGGCATGACTGTAAAGATAAAACAGATTTCAGTCAGCATTTAGTGCAATAACATTGTAGGAATATTGTTATATAGCTCTTAAATAAAAGGTACAAAAGTCATGTGGTAGATCGTTGCAAAATAAGCATATGCCATGCTACAGAAGAAGTGTCAACAGAGTTTTTCCCTACAGCTTATAAATCACAAGAATAGATGTATTTGCACAGCAATTTATTAACTTTACTTTGTTTAAGAAACATGGGCTGATGTGAAGGGATGCATCTCAAACAAGTCAAGGAGGTCTATAACGAAGCAGGGTTTACTTTATGGAACTGAGCTTTATCGGCTTTATAATTTTGCTGCTTTTTTAATATGTAGTTTTTTAAAAGATATTTAGCTGCTTTGAATCTTTGGTTACATAATGTGGAGTCGTTTTGTGCTGATGCTATTTATTATGAATAAACCTTTTGGTTTATGTCTTATGAAATTATGAATTCCTTTGCAAATTAAAATGTACATTATTTAATTCACCGGATTATACAAAACTAGGCATCATCAAATGTTATTTAATATTCACGGTAAACGATTTCAGTCAAACAAATACACCACAAATATAAATAAAGAGCAATGGCATTAAAGTGTCATTGATTAAAGCTACACTATGTAAATCTTCTGTCCGCTAGAGGGCGCCTATTCAAAACAAAGGCGAAGTTTGATGATGCCAAGTTTGAGCGCAGAATCTTTGGACATGTCGTCTTCGCCTCACAGGCGATGGTTGAAAGAATTGGGATAGGACTCGGGCAGAAATCATGTTCATGGATGTGATTATTAACGTTACTGTAGTGTGAAGCAGAGCAGGAACTAGTGTTGTGGAGCTGAGCAAGGCCGCTGGAGCAATTGTTACGCAAACACACGGGTAAGAGTAAACGCGCTTTTGCCAAGAGTAAGGCAAAGTTTCCAAATAAAACCGGAAACTGAAGGTAACGCAGACATGACGCAAATGACAGGCGACTCCCTCAGATGACGCAGTTCCTTGGTTAAAATAGCAATTTTCTCACAATTTACAAACAGTTGGAAACATTTGATATATTGTAAGAACTTAACCAAATATATGGCCGGGTGGTTTTTGGATATTTTACTGCAAAAATACTACATAGTGCACCTTTAAGAAACAAAAAAATCTTTTGAAAATCTAGTTTAAAGGCCAATTCACACCACACAGACAAATGCCAACAAACACATCTTTTGGATCATTGTGATGGTGTTTGTTTTCTCCCGACTAAACATGTTCAGTCTGCGTTTGTTGGGTCGTAGAATGTCTGAGCAGTGTGGTATGATTTTTCCAACAAACTGATGTAATCTAAACAATTGCCATGACGACGAGGCAAGTCCTTTTGCAAAGTAGGTGTGAAGCAGAAATTATCCTTGTTATGAAAATGGCAGGTATCTGGGCAAATCATAATTTTAGAGAAATAATTATTTGAAGATATTCGCGAGAGAACACCAGAGAAAGTTTGAGGGTGCAGGGCGTAAAATCTGAGCGAGAGCAGAACCATGTATGAAAGTGTGCGTCCAGTAAGTTAGTACTATAGAGTGAAAGAATCTGCCTGAGATTCGTTACATGGATGCTCTCTCACTTAACAGTGTGTTCTCGACAGTTAACGCAAATTAACCTCAAATGAACTATAAAACGAGAAGGTTGTCTGAAAGATGCAATCTTTTATTTGCATAGATTAAAATGAATGAAGAATACCTTGGTGTTTTTCTGTGGGTGCTCAAGTTTGTCGCTGTTTGTTAGGGCAGTGTGAACATGAAATGTATTTTTCATAAAATCATTTCATATTTTTTTCATAAAACTTTAAATCTCCAACTTGTTTGTGGGCATTTGTCTGCAATGTGAATTAAAAAAGTAAAGCTATATTTATATATATATATATATATATATATATATATATATATATATATATATATATATATATATATATATATATATATATATACACATATATACATACACACACATTGCATGCGAGTGCACACATTTTTTTTCATAAATAGTATAATAATTAAAAAATATATATCCTTAATCATTACATAATCATTAAATAGTAAAAACTAGCCTTGTCTTTTTATAAAAAGGATGGAACTTTTGTTTATTTCTGTATATTGGTGTCACAACATGACTTTGATCCAATTTTTCCAGACATTAAATAAGCTTTTTGGTTTTGTTAAAATATATATTTAAGAAATTATTTGAAGGCACATTTAGCATACTAAATAATACTAAAAGATTAAGCCACACTACTTTTTCTTCATTGATATATCCGGACAGTTTTATCATTAACATTTTTGATGCAGTGTTGGGTAAAATGCACTCAAACCCAAATGTTGTCTGACCTGCAGCTGTGCAGCACAGTTCTGGCAGCACACCATGTGACCGCAGGGGCAGAATGCGGCGTCGATCTCTTCTTCGCAACACAGCATGCACAGCAGCGCCTCCCGGAGTTTCTGCAGCTTCTCCTGTAGCAAGCGGCTCTGTTGACAGCCCCCGCAGTCCAGCGCCCCCTCCTGGTCCCGGGACGGTGAGCGGGACGATGGAGTGCGCTCCCCCGGCCTAGACATCATGTCCACGATACCGGCGTTGTACAGTGCACGTCTGGCGTAGTCGTACACTTCCTTGGAGGTCCGACGGATGTCGAATACATACTTCTTGCCCAGGTTGATGTTCTCATTGAGGAAAAGTGAAGCCAGGTGACCCTTGAAATCCCGGCTGTATTGCATCATGACAGCGTTTGTCACGGTGTCGCACCTGCAGACAAAGCAAGAGCGATTGGTTAGCGAGACGGCATATTACACATTAGCACGTTATCTGCTCAGCGCCTGCCACACAGCAGCGCAAATTATCCGTTATCCATCAGAAATAATGGGCTTTTGAAAAGCTGCTGTAGTTGTGAAGATGAAGGATGGTGCCTCTTGTTAGAGTTCAAGGGCAGGGAGCAGCGGCTGGCTGGGTTCTTCAACGTCTCGGCAATAAAAGCTCTTATCGAAGGCTGAAGGAACAGCACCTCACATACTTAAAACAGGTGAAAGCAGTTTTATTGCCAGACGTATACAACACTGTCTAGGTTAGATAACTAGATGAGCAACGTCTCAATCAATGTTTTATTATTATTTTTAATTTTTTGCTTCTCCTCAAAGATTGAGTTCAACTCAAAAGCAAAAAAATAAATAAAAATACAATAATCTTAATCAACAAGGTCTGGGTCATACATTTCACCCCTAATCAAAATACACAAAAAAAGTGCAATCATTTTGCATAAGAAAATCCTTTAATGTGTTCTTTTGAATTTTATGACAACTAAGCATTCCCCTTTACCACATCATTAAAAATAATTAGAGAGTAAGGAAGAAAAATATCAACACCACCAACCATCTGAAAAATATCCAGACACATTAATGAGAATTTTGGGTGGAAAAGAGATGGTCATGAAAATGGCGCATAGCAAAAATAATGGTCTTAAGATGCAGTTTGATTTATTTAGGGGATTTTATTTATTGATCGATAATAGGATTGTGGAGGGAAGAAGGACGGACATTTTATTTTTTTAAGAGGTGCATTTTTATAAGGCTGACCCACTTGTACTGCTATGTTATTGTAAGTTACTTTGTCACATGTTGGATGATGCAAGACGTTTTCACAGCTAGCCGTTTACAAATTAAGGACAAAGTTTCTTTGCAACAAAATATGCTTAGAGAAAGTCCAATACAAAAGCGCCTTATCCCGTAAAGCACAAAATGCCTCAAACAGAGCAAACTGCTGACACAGAGGCTTTCTACAAAGAAAATACTATAGAACTTTAACAATAGCCAGGTAAAAGAGAGATTATTAGCCCTCTATGATAACAATGCCTAAAAAATATATCATTTTAAGTGGTCCAGACAGGTAAGCTAAAGTATCCTAGACAATAAATGTCTTGAAAAAGTTATGCACAAAGCGTGTAGTGTCAAGACTGCCAAAACTGATTAATAGCACATTAACAAGAAAAAAAAGTGTCTGTGCTCACTGAAGGGTTTTATTCACCTTTGAATGTGCCTGTATAAATGAGTCTCACCTGTAAAAGGCATGCGTCTCTGTGATCGCCCGGTACAGCCCACTAGCTGCTCGATTACTGATTAACTTGAACAGCAGGACCACACTGTCGCTGGTTTCCTTGGTGACAGTCAAGTACACGCTCTTCCCTGATTGCGTGGCAATTTGAATGATGGGATAGGATATCCTGCATTGAAGGGAAAATATGACGCATTCAAAAGGCAGCAATGGCACAAATTGAATTAATGTTACATGACTGATCCGAAGATATACCCTGGGCGTCATTTTATGAAAATGACGCCATCAGGAGCACTTTAGGCTGTGTCGCTGCATCAGATTCTAACCTGTTAACCAGGGTGAAGTCCTCTCGGCAGATGGCTATGCCCTCTGGTCCCACTCCAACAGCCAACCTCTGTCCTTCAGCGTCCCGCACCCAGTGCCACTCCACCCCATAATGCTCCAGCAATGACACCAGCTGTAGGGCCTGGTACTCCACTGAGGCCTGACTCAAACCCTCCAGAGCCTTGTGCTTAGCTATGATACTGCCAAAATCAAAAGAGACCCATTGAGTCCAAGAGAGAGAGAAAAAAATGGCACCAGCTGATCACATGAAAAGTGGGACAGAGGTTGAGGAAGAAGAATATTTTTTTCGGATTTTAGGTTTTGCTATTGCCATGTGTGAGGTAAGAATAAAAACTAAACATTAAATCAACCTAAAAAAACTAAACAAATAAAAGTAAGATATTTGACCAATACTGAAATTAGATACTCATTTTTATTATGGCTGGTAATAAAATCCAAATGATACAGGTCACCTCAATGTTTTAAAAGCTCATATATTACCCATTTCCAATTTCTGCCAAATAATAAATTATAATACAGTATAATACAGTAAAACTTTAAATTAATTATACTGATAGCTGACAACTACTTTTATTATGGCCTGACGATTTAATGTTTAAATGGGAAACCATACTTAAGACCTGTTATTATCTACTATCATAATCAGCAATAAACAAACAGACTTGTATAGATTTTTTTTTTAATGTTACTGCGAGCGATACCAATAAAGTCACCAATATTCTGGACATGTCACGGATTAATTACTGACAAAGTCCATGGCTTTGTGTTGGCCTGTATAAAGCTTTGATTTTCTTCTGCTAAGCATTAGTCTTAATTTGATTAGATGACAATGATGATTAATCACTAGAGACGGATTTCATTTATCCACTTTCATTTTATTTGATTAGGTCATCTGTTATCTAACCAAAACAAGTTCAAGAGTCTGAACAGAACTCTATAAAGGAGCTCTGTAATTAGTCAAACACCATTAGGAGAGCTTTGTTTGCATTCACACAGCCCTGGATAACATGTACGCATGAGAGCACAGATTAGAGCTCAGCTCCGTTGACTTGTAAGTAACCAGTAAATAACCATCTAAACGCCTAACAACCAGTTAAAACGACAACAACAACAAAATAATCTTTACACTAGAGTACTATCTTAAGAAAGTAGTCTTGGCTTCTCCTGGATGGTGGTTTGTGGCATCTGTCAATCCATTTTAATATTTGTTGTAAAAAAAGAAAAGAAAAGAATAATAATAACTATAATAATAAATAGTCCTATACTGTGGGTTTCAGTATATTTGTTTAATTTATTTATTTTTTTACATCTCAGTTTCATTATTATTTTTTACATTGTATTTGTGTTCAAATTAAATACATGTTATTAAATCAAATATTTTATTCATTAGGAATTGATAAATCTTTTGTAACATTATTTTAAAATGTATTTTCTTTTTTAAATAAATGCTGTTCTTTTAAAGGGGGTGGTGAAATGTTTCATGCATACTGAGCTTTTTACACTGTTAAGACTTGGATTCCCATCCTAAACATGGACAAATTTTCAAACACTAAGTTGGACGTTTGATGGAGGATTTCTGTGTCAAAAATACTCCTTCCGGTTTCTCACAAGTTTCAGAGAGTTTTTTGAGAGTATGGGTCGGCTTGACGTTACTAGAGCGGAAGGTCCTTGTATGGGCCGTACGGGCTCTTCTCCCGGAAGGGTGCGCACGCGCGTGACTAGAGCTAGAGAGGAAACGCACGGCCATAAACACTCTCTCAGGTGCAGATCCACTCGTCCGAGCAACACTTCTGTCGTGCCACGCTTCTCTTTATTCCTATGGGTAACGTCAAACGACTTTAAATGTGCCTGCACAGCATTCCGGGAAGGTAGCGCTGCATTCGAACCGTTTTGAACGCAGAAATGACGAGAAGCGTCAAATCACGCTTCAGTCGTGTTGCAAAAGTGGATCTCCAGGGTCTCTGCTGTCACAGGACTTCACGAAATCAACAAGAAGTGTGTTTTTGACGGAGCGGTCCCGGCGATAAAGGTTCACGGTCGTGCTTTGGAAGCAGGCGGTGAGTAAAACTGCTTCAAATGTCTATGTTGGCTATCGTCGCGTGAGTAGACATCAGTAAACGACACGATCGTGTATAGTTAATTTATCAATGGAGCATGTGATCTATGGTGTGTGTTTAAATACATTTGTTTAGCTGACCAATACTTCAGTCAGTTTATGGGGGACGTTCTCACAAACGTCGCTCTTCATTCAAATGCGCTAATATTACTCCATTGTTTTTTTTAATACACTAGTCTGACGTGCAAAACCGTTTTGCTTGCTACTGCTAAGGTTTAGTCGCATACAATAGTCCATAAACCAAATCATGTCCTCATAAACTGCGAGTAAACAAACGCAAATGTTGACAGGCCACTAAATACAGTACATACCACAGAGACGGACGTCCTGCTGCTGCGGTTTCTCCTGTTCAATTTATTTCATCCTCCGGATCTGATTCTGGATCATATATGTATTAGTTGAATCTGATTAATAGCCATGGTTTATTTAGGGTAACGTTTTCTTTTCCACGCATGACGATGTCAGCTTTCAGAAGCTCTCGTGCTGTAGCTGCACGCTCGTCATATTTTTTAGCTCCGCCCACACGATACGCCTCCAGCCGTTCGTTTATTTCCGGAAAGACTCGGTACAGCCTATCTTTCTTTTATAAGTATAATAAAACTAAAGACTTTTCGGAGATATGAAGGATGCAATACTACTCTATAGGTACTCAAGATTGACATGAGATTGACAAACTGAGTATTTCACCCCCCCTTTAAAAAAACAATGGAAGTTTGTAGAAATGATTGTGACTGGCATGTTGGCTTACCTGTTGATAGTGGCTTGGTTGGGTTCTGTGGCACAGAGTTCAGTGTACCAGTACTTGGCTGTGTTCTGGTTATAGTCACCGAACTCTGCCTGGGCTAGGAGGGCGCTGAGCTCTTCGGCTTGTTCGGAGCACATCCGCAGATGTCCACGGTGCAGATCCTCTTTCACATGCATAAAAAACAGGTGCCTGTAGAGCAAGGGACAGACAAAGAAATTGTGAGAGTTTGTAACGGAAGGAAGCAGGTGGAAAGCGAGGGAACCACATATGGATGTCGACAGGTGGTACAACAGGAAAGCGAGAGCGACATACACCGACTGAAGCGGGTGTCGGGTAATGGAGAACTTTAATTACAAAAACATCTTGCACATGCTGCATCCAACTAGCATTTTAATATGATCCATGTAGAGATCATTTAGGTGAACGGTCTCTTTAAAAAAGGGGAACAGTGAAAACCAGAAGTGACCAAAAAGCAATTGAAAATATCAAAAGGTCAAGCAAAAAGCAGAAATGACAGTTTCTATTCCATATGAGGGACTCATTCACCGCACACACTCACGCAAAGTTCTGTTTTTAAGTGGTTTGAGTTGCTCTCGTCTCTTTATCATCTCTCATATCTGGCATAGGCAGCGGAACAACTCCTGAGGTTTTCCGGCCCCTCGTGTACAACCTCGCCAACTCGTTAACAAATGATAAGCACTCCGTCTCATACGTTGCAAGAAAATCACACTCACTACTCACTGCTGACATGCTGACATAAAGCTGACATAAATCCCTGTAGCTGTAATTCAGGAGTGCTAATTGCGTGTTTTACTGAGGATGGATCTCCTTTCAGCCGTTTGTGGGACTGTCAGGATTTGTTCTCTGATCGGTCAATAGCAGGAAAAGTCTTAAGGATAAAACTTGACATTAAAGTCACAAACCAGGCTTGCAGCCATGAGAACAATGGTTTGTTATTGACTTATCTTTTTATTGATTGACTCTCTCAAAGGGAATGATTTTAACCTTGACTAAGCATTAGACCGCTTCCTGCTCAGCTACACAGATAGAAGTTAACCACATTGCACAATGATTTCCGGGAGCAACAGTCACTGAATAATGATTAGACGAGCAGGACTCGTTCTGTTAAAAACAAAAATGTTGGTCATTGTGTATGATTTAAAAGATAAAGATAAAAAACAGAGAGGGAAAAAAGTAGAGTAATGAAACAAATTGGATAACACTTTAGTATGGGGAACACATTCACTATCAACTCCGACTTTTGCCTCAATAATCTCCTAATTTACTGATTATTAATAGTTAGTAAGGTAGTTTTTGTAGCATTTAAGTTTAGGTATTGGGTAGGATTAATGGATGCAGAATATGGTCATGCAGAAGAAGGCATTAATATGTGCTTTATAAGTTCTAATAAACAGCCAATATCCTAGTAATATGCATGCTAATAAGCAACTAGTTAATAGTTAATAACTGAACCTTAAAATAAAGTGTTACCACAAATTGTTTGTGTTGCTTGTTTTTGTATGTCTGCATAGAAAAATACAATGGAAAAATTTACAGAAACAAATGATTGATTTAATTTATGCATGATACTAAAAGTAAAATAAAACTAATTATATTTATAATGAATAGTATTTATAATAATAATAATAATAACAACTTATTATTGTTATCATCATCTAAAATTGTAAGTGACGTTAACATTTCTTTAATTGATGTTACTAAAGAGTAAAATTATTGTTATTGATAATGTTCTTATTTAACATTAATAAAAATAATTTTACATGAAAAAATTAAATGTTTATTTTAATAATAGATTTTATTTATAACGCATTTCATTCCAAAGAATCTAAATGAATGTATTCTATAAAAATAATAGTAGTAATAATAATACATGTTTTACATTATTAATCATTTTTATTAACTAAAATTGTTAGTGCTAACATTTACTTATATTAAAAAGTACAAATATTGTTATTGCTATTAATAAAATTATTTTGTGTTATTAATATCAATAATTATACATTAAATAATTAAATATTTATTTAAATTGTAACGTATTATCATTATTAAATTCTAAAGTTGTTGTATCCATTTAATAATAAATGTTATTAACAATGACCGTTATTATTAGTACCATTACAAACATGTTTGTGCGTTGTTGTACATCTTATTTATGCATCATACTTATGTTCACGGAAAAACTATTTAAAGATGCCTGTATTATATCAGCGGTTCATCTGCTTGTTCAAAAAAACAAAAACCAACCTGTTTTAACATCATCATGGTTAATTACTGTCCAAACTCCCTTCTTCCTGTAACAACCAGATCCGACTCCTTTAAGTTTATGTATATCTGACCCAAAGCCCTTATGTCCCCGTAACCTTATGTCCACTACAATTTTGCAAGTCCCCTGAGATGAGCTTTGGAGACCAAACAGGGCTGATGTTTACCCCAGTATGCCTCTGTTTCCCCAGCCAACAGAAGAGCATGAGAACACCAAAACAGGGTGAGAGACATTCCTGCTCTGCTCACACAGGCGATGGCTCTTTAGGAAAACAAACAACGGCATATCAGTTTGCGCAGCGCTGCCGACAAAAGCCCTGGACTGATAAACATTGACTTTGGATGAAAAAAAGGACATAAAAAAGGCGGAGAATGAAAGATTTGAGGTGAATTCATAGGCCAGACAAATAAACAAGACCTGCAGTTTGACAAAGGGAGTCTCGCCCCGGCCTGACAAGGCACTTCCCTGTGATGACATCAGACTCATGTGATGAATTACCTGGCAGGCAAAACAAAGGCGGCTGATGGGGGCAGGGAGAGAGGCAGGGAGAGGTTACTAGCGGTCAAACTCCAGCTACTCCAGGACTGAACGTGCGGCACTGGTTCAGTCAGGCTCATTACGCGACTAATCTTAGAAACGCACAGCTGTGCTAATGCAGCCACTCGTCATCAACACACAATATGCCTCTTCACTGTGTGTGGGTCTAATGGGTTGGCGTGAACATAGAACTGAAAAGATGCCCAGTGTGAAGTAAAACAATATGCCACTAGAGACCACGTTGCAGGGATTTTACTGTTGCTACCAAGGGGCATGATTCCCAAAAACTAAATGACATGTGGAAAGGTCAAATTAATTCACACAAACGTTCCATAATGGCTACCCCTGTGAATAAAAAAAATTGCTTAATTGTCTTGGATGTGCACAGTGTGCTTCAAATCTTAAAAGTATTAAAAAAAAGCTCTCAGATAATATAATACTAATGAAATAAAAGGCCACGTCAGTGTACTTAAAGGGAATTCATCTCTCATGACTTTCATCACACACTTAAAACTTTTACAACAGACCATTGAAATATAATGATTTAAAGTACACTTATTTTGTTGGGCTGCTGACTAACATACCTGATGCACATGTTAAGTACTCGATTTAGAATTGTATCATTAGTGTTATTCAATATTAAAAGTGTATTAATTAAACTTAATATAAATTGTACTAAATTGCAACTTCAATTACAAATATATTTTACATACATTACATTTTTCAACAGAAATTACGTTCTAGTTTACCATAAATGCTTGTCAGTACATTCTGCAGAACATAATAGAAGTCATTATGAAAATTGCATAAAGATATACATAACTGGGTGAAAAAAAAAAAAACCTCTAAAAGTTCAGCTTATTGCAATTTTATGTAAATTTAAACCATAATAAATTCTCATTTAATTAACATCCAGTTAAGGGGTTCAAAAACATTACATTCAGTTAACACATATATTCTTTCAATATATATTAGTCCCACACAAAAGTATGCTGAAGTGTCCTTTTTCACAAGGGAAAGCTATGAGCAGCTGAGAACAGCAGTTGTGGTGGAGTCTAGTGTCTTAATTCGATCAGATTAGTGTGGTGATGGTGGTGGTGGTGGGGGGTGTCTGGGGGCCACAGGTGTGCTCCACTCTCTCTCACCAATTGTTTGTTTGTGTCACTTCAAGGCCTTTTCAAGTGAACATGAATGCTGAGTGTACATGTACAAGGTCCAGCATTCATGTTATAAAGATTCTGTCTGTTGATAAATTAAACTGCTTATTAAAGTATCCACACCCCATTATATATTGCATTTACAGCATCAAATCATGATGTCCTAAACTTAGTATTACCACACACACACCCTGCATCCCTTAACTTTGAGGTTCCTAAATCATCTGCGAAGAATGCTACTCTGAAACGAGAGTTCCTCATGCACAAAAAAAAAAGAAAAAAAAGAAAAAAAAGAATTTGTTTCCACTTTTCAACAGGAGCACTTGATCGTGCAACTGGAAGAATTCAATTAAAAATGCCTGTATCCTCTACTGACAAAAATGGGTCATAGCGTGATATCTGAGAGAGCTTTGCGAAGGAGGGCTTTCGTGGGTTTGAGGTTTTGGCTTCAAAAGCAGTGCACTTTCTGCAGAATTTCCTCTAATGTTGAGCTGGAAAGCATTTTCAAATGAAATTAGCTCATAGTTGGTTTGTGTTGCGAGACATTAAAGGGTTTGAGATAGAAAGGGATACATTTCAGACAAACCTAAACAGACCCTAAAGGGACATAGTGGTGGGAAAAAATATGGGATGGGAGGAAAATATATATTTTAATGATTTTGCATTCTCTCACAAAAAAAGTTTTGCGAGAGAAAGCAAAGTTTCTTGGTGGAACGGCAAACATTTGCGAGAGAACGCAGAAGCATTTTCCCCCCTCAAACCTCTTTTTTCCCCACCAACATCTCCCTCTAGGGGCTCCGTACAAACCAGTTTAAAGTTGCAAGATTAACTTCTACATTTTACTCAATTCTTTCCTTGCTAATCGTTTTCTCTTCTCAGATTCAGTCAAAGTCATTATGGGGGGCCAGATGTTTGGGGGTCTGACGTAAAGAACAAAACATTCCTCTGAAATGAAACGAGAAGCTTCTGCCCGGAGACAGCAACAAAAGAGGGCAGTCTGCACAGGAGTTTCATTCTTTGCAGGCGCCCTTTGAAACAATGTGGTTTTCGAGTTAGTCAAATAACATTGCTCTGAGCCATGTAGCGGGGTTACTCGCAGTCAACGAACTCTAGTAAACCCTGCCACGCATCACAGGTAACCACCTCCTCACAAACCCACAAAGTGTTAATCATCACTCACTCAATACGCAAGAAAATTCAGATGAAAACTGAAATCAACAACGGGTATTCGAACAAAGAGATGCTTTGTGAGCAAACGCCTCCGGTAAGTGATGTGCTCGGTAATAAATGGTAATGCTGTGGGCTTTAAAAAAAAAAAAAAAAAAAAAAAAAAAAAAAGCCCTAACAAAATTAAATTGGGTGCGGAGACAACCTAACATCATTCCGGAGTAACACACTCAGCACAAAGAGGTGTAGGTTACTACAGTTCATCCACAAATGTGGTTAAACCAGTTCTGCTGTACAGAATTACCATTAAAAGAGTGCAAGATGCAAGCTAAAAACTGAACATTGTATTTGTACAAATAAGTTTGCATTTACATTTCTATGTGGTTAAATATTACGTTAATGATTTCACCACCTTTGCAGGTTTTGTTGTTTCGGTCCTTTTGTCACCACCTTTCAGAGTAGTGTGAAGACAGGAAATAAGGTTTGTTTATTTAGCATTTAGTGACTACAACACACACTATCTTTTTGGCGACTCTCCATAGACGTAATGTAATGATGTTTATACCGTACAAACTGTATTTTCTATCCCCCTACACTGCCCCTAAACCTACCCATCATAGCCTAAACATTCTGCATTTTTACTTTCTCAAAAAAAACTCCTCCTGGATGATTTATAAGCCTTTTGAAAAGTGGGGACCGCTGGCTGGTTCCCACAATGTAGGTCATCTCAGGTTTTACTATCCTTATGGGGACATTTGGACTTGCATTTCTCATGTTAGCGCCGTAGCTCAACATCTCAATATATGGTTCTAACAGAATGTCTTGTTTTGCGATCCATATACAAAGCTTCGGGAGGATCTTGCGCGTCGCAGTCTTCCCGCGTTAAGGAGGTAATCAGGAGCTTATTGGGATTGCTGGTGACCTTGTTGTCAGGATTGGATGTGGGGTGAGAGTGGGGAGAGGTTTGCCTCGGCAGTTGTCTGCTTGAGATCATGTTGACCCTGAATAGCACCCGCACTCCAGTTCCTGCTGACAACACCCAGGGCCCTGACTGTGAAGATAACAAGACCTGAGATCACAGCAGCATGTTTTGCATATTTGCAGGCGCAAAGAAAACCAGTGGTGTTGCAAGTACGAGTGCTCAGTGGATGTTTTCATGTTTCTGAACATAGCCAGGGTAAGAGAATATGTATGGGTTAATCTTTTAAGCATTATTCGCTGCTCTCCCCAAGGGCTAAAGCTAAACCAGTGCACAGATTAATGTTTAAAGAGCCCTTCTCTTATTTAAAGTGTGCAGTGCCTCTGCTAATGGTGCTGGCCTCTGTGGAACAACAGGATCATTCAGTCCTGATGAGAATGCTAAACACTCAAGCCCTCTAAAACAATACAGCCATCTTTACACAAGCCTGGCACGTAGAGCATGCCATAAAGACTAGCTAGGGCATAATCATAAGCAAGCAACCATTATCGTGCTGACTACTTAATGACCCCCCCCCCCCCATAACACCATAAGTGTTAGCGGTGATAAGACAAACCAACTGTTTTTAAGGCCCCTACGCACTACAAGCTTATGCCATGTAAGTGAAAACTTCCAAATCTATTGATTATATTGGCGTGTTGTAGGGATGTGACAGTGAGGAAATTTTCCAACCGGTTAATCAATGCATGACAGCCCCGGTAATAACAGTATCCCCGGCGGGGGCTTTTAAATTGCCAATTCTAAACCGAAAGTAAAATGGTATTAATAATACAAATGGTATTCATTGCGAAACAAGTTTTTTAATTAATTGAAAACACTGAATTGAATGAACTGAAAACACACCAGTGGATGTGCACCGTGAATGAGAGTGAAGAATGATTTCTGACTCCTGCTGCTAGTTTTTGCTGTGACTCTTGTTCGGCTCACGCTGCATGTTCAGTTTTTAAATTGTAGTGTCTGTTCTCTAACTGAAAAAATAAATAAAAAAATTATAAAATGCATGAAAATATAAATAGCATGAAATAGCATGAGAAAGTTGAAACATGTCAACTAACACTAGGCTTGACAGGAGTGTGAACATGTCTGATTATGCATACTGAAAATAGAGCAGAACAGATTACGAGATGCTGTTTTTTGGGGGGGTGGGGATTTCTTTAAGACGTGTGAGTGATCGTGGTTGAGAGAAGAGGTTGCGCGGCTCTGATCCTCAAAGGATACAGTAACAAGGTAAGCAGGATTAGATTCTCAAGGCTGGTGGTTATCTTTAAACTGTGCCTCATTTGAGGATTTTCCCGAGCCAAAAAACCAACAACAACAAAGACATAGATGTCCAAGCGCACTGGAAATAATCATTTGTTCTGAATCCTTTTGAAGTACTAGTAAACATTTCTTCTATCTGGCAATCATCCACCAGCACTCTCCACAGAGGAAGTATAAAGATCTATTTTTGGAAAATGCACTTATACTAATGAACATGAGGAACTGTCATAATAAATGGACTACAGAAGCTAGTCTTTCCAAACGGCACGCTCTGAGTCTTATATAAGAGGCTCTTTTGCATTCAGAGGCCTGTGCACTGTTTAGTGCATCTTACATAACAGAACAGACATAGATAGAAAGGAAGTAGGGAAAGTGTGAAAGAAAGCCTGAGTAGATTTCTAGTCCTGGACAGGGCCTGAGGTGCAGCAGAGGTCAGTGCATGACCCACTCTCATTTCCAACTTGGGATTCTGTCAAGGAAAACTTGTTTTTTATTTTTATAAGGCATATTAAGGCATATTAGATTTATCATATTCATGAAAAAAATAAAAATAAAACCTCTCTCTCTCTCTTACAAAAAAGTAAAGCTTGTGTCAAGAATTAAGTTTAAATTCAAAATAAGTTCAGCAAGCCCTTGTTTTTCAATCCCTCTCAGCTTATTTCTGGTCCACTTATTTTACAAGCCAATAAATTCCCTATAGATAAAAAAATATATATGTTTTTAAGACTAGATTTTTGTGCTAAATACTCGGCTTCACTCATAAATGTGCTGCATAAAATGGCTTATGAATGTTGTTCCATGTCGATTTTAGTGTATATTACAGCACCATTTCAATGCCATGGTACATATAAATAATCAAAGTTCCATGGTATTACCATTTTAATCCAGTCACTGAATTTTGATACTCACAGTATTTTTTTGTAACTTTCAGCACTGTTCGAATCAACCATCCTCGTTTTAGTTATGAATCACTTTGGTGCTCTGAAGCCGCTTTGGAAGGAAGTTTGTAATGCTGCAAGATGTTAACCCTATACCAGACACAAAACAACAAGAGGGAATGACTTCATGCACATGCATGATTCCACTTAAAAAAAAATCTGTGTGTTGGGAAATGTATGTGGCTTCAGGCTGTATGAGTGTGTGATAAATACATGCCACAGCTCGTTGCCGGTCGATGTGATGAGCAGTGGAACGCAGTGTCGAAGTAGGGCAGAGGTCATTGCACAAACAAGGTTAGAGAACATGACCCTTGTAGCCGGAGGCATGGCCGCATCATGCATGCATACGGGCACGCGCGCACACACACAAATCTACAACACTGCCAAAGAGAAAACAAAGGACTGTATTCATGTGACTGCAGCCTGCAGTACACTCAGAAATGCCAGGCAGCCATCCATATTCTGACACTTCCTCCATTTAGGCAAATAAAGGTTACTCTAATATCAAACCCTTTTCATTTAGTCACTTGTTTAGTCAGTGTTATTTAGAGGAATGCACAAATATTATAATTCTGACCTGATAATTATTTTAAAATGGCAGATATTACAATTCTATACAATTATTTTGTTGAATTCAAAATAATAATAAAAACACTAAAAACAAAAAAACTATTTTTATCATACAATTTATCACAACAGTTCAAATGTACAGTATGAAAATTGGATATCCATTTTTCATGTTGCTATAGACCACATTGAACATTGTTATTAAATGATCAGTGTTTCAATTTACCTTTAATTCACTTTACCCTGGGTTTCTTCTAACCACACGCACGCACGCACGCACGCACGCACGCACGCACGCACGCACGCACGCACGCACGCACGCACGCACGCACGCACGCACGCACGCACGCACGCACGCACGCACGCACGCACGCACGGGATGATGTCAACAAAATAAAATTATATAAATAAGACAAAATGTTTCTGGAGCAACAAATCAGCATGATAAAACTATTTCTGAATGATCATGTGATAATAAAGACTAGAGAAATGACTGCTGAAAAATCAGCTTTGCTTTTATTGGAATAAATTATTTTTAAAACAAAAGATTTAACGTTACAGTATTTAACATTTTTTTACTCAATGTTTAGTTAAATAAATGCAGCCACAGTGAGAAAACTACTTCAGGAATGATAATTTGACTTGTGGGAGAAAATAATGCACATAATGATGTTATGCAACAACGTAGCATACTACAATTTGAAATGTTTCTGGTTGTATAACCACATATTATATTGAAAAAAGTGTACACTGCACAGTAAGCAATATGCTAATATTCCATTCTGAACACTTCCAGCTCCTGCCACGTACCACACAATGCCTGTGTTCATTGTTATTCAGTGTGCTTTACATTTCCTCTACCAAATATTCAATCTCAGCCTGATCAAAGCATTGCTCATGTCCTGATGACGAATGAGAAACAAAGACTCAACCCCCCGCCATCGCAAATTTTCCTAACACGCCAGCCTTCACACTTTCACACAGCGTAAGCTGTTTTCGTGCCCATTTAGAAGGCTGTCCTGGCCGCCTTAACAGCTTGAATGATATTGCGGAAGCTCTGGGGGTGTGACGTCCCCCCCACCTCGCATCAAGAAGTCTTGTGGAAAGAAGCGCAACACGTGTGACTTTTAATTAACGTTAAAGTTTCTCCTTCCTCCCTCCAAAATCCTTCAATCCTCCAATTAGCCACCTGTCAGTGACCCCCGCTAATCTTCCTCAGGTCACCAGAAGGCCTAAACCAAAAAAAAGGGGATTTTTAAAATCACAAAGCCTTAGAAACGGACACGAGTGTCTAGTAACCAGGAAACTGAAACAAGTGCCCTGCCAGAGATGTTCTGTCCAGAGGGCGCATTGGCTGTGGAAATGACCGCGGAAGCTGGCACGCAAACCCACTTCATTTTATTGAAAAGGACCAAGCAGATCTTGGAGCTAACCGAAAGCAGGGCTCCAAAACGGGGCAGCTATCAAATAACAGCACACAGCAGATACCGGAGGAGAGAGGGTTTACTGTGGGGTTAAAATTAGTACGCGGCAGGTACATACTCACTCTAAAGACACGCACAACCTGAAGCTAACGCAGTACGACTGAGCAGGTCGCAGGAGACCTTATTTATAACGTCAAGCAAAGAGAGAATGTGGAAAAACAAGTCAGAGGGGAAAAAATTCAATGTTATCACCTGTCTGTGCCATTCTTTGTCAGAGACAAACATTTGTGGGACCAGCGTCCTGATAAAAAGAGTTAATTTAAACGACAAGCATTGTAACCACTCAGTCAAATTTCCTTCAGACTCTCTGAGGAGGAAGTTGACTCCAAAAGTACTTAAAAACATTGCACTGACAGCTTAATTTCATTGTTGAAGAAATTAAAGCTTTAGATGGGGCTCTGAACTAAATATATAAAAAAATCTGAAAAGAAAAGGGGAAAAAAATATAATAATAAATAAAACATTTTTAGGAGAAATCCAGTAATGGTAAGCTGTACAAATTTATGACAATGTCCCGGACCAAAAAAAAAAAAAAAAAAATTAAATATGTTACAGTGGTTACGCAAATGCCATAAACACTTAAACACATTTTATTCCCAAAGACACATTACATGATAACCACCAGCCTTGAGACTAGTCTGACCTTGTTAGGCAAATATTAAAATGCGATTTGTATGAATTCTTACTAGTGTTATTGTAATATGATTATATCATTTATATTATACTTTTATAGCATTTATTAATAATTATAATTATATAAATTATTTTTTTATTTTTAAGGTTAGATACTTTAAGATTTTTATTTTAGCTTTATTTCAATTTATTTTTCAACAAACAGAAACGAATTCTGCCTTTGCGTGGAATAGGTTTACTGAAATAAGTTTATTAAATTTTATTCTGATTCATATCAATTACCAAAAGTTAGTTCTAGTCAACAATAACAACATTGAGTATTTCTTTAAAAATAAGTTTTATTTGAGCTGTAAAAGTTGTCTTAAATGTTTGTGATGGGACTTCTAAATCAGCATCATGGGCATCAGAAGCAAAAAACAAACAAACAAAAAAATGTGGGTGGGAGCTCTCGCTTAATTTTTTTTTTTACTGGAGTAGATGACGTTTTAATTAAATACATATACCGCCCTGTTTACCAAACGTCTGATTGGGCCAGTCAAAACGATGGAAATCAAGGAATAATTTACAGTAAGCATATTAGTGGGGTAAGATATAGTGTAGGTATAAAATAGTGCATAGCATCATGTTTGAATCCGCCTTTTGCCGCACTCGCTCTACTCCCTTATTCCATCACATATAAGATCAGAAAGGCATTCCTTTTTTAAATAAAAATATTGAAAATATTAGAAAAGTGGAAATAAAGTGTCTAACGCTTTTAATAAGCGTTTTTCGTTAAGTGTAGGTAAACAGACATGTGCTGAATTAGAGACAATAAAAGGGAGTGGGTCCAATATCATTGGTTGTAAAAAGTGGGTCCCTACAAAATTTACCATCTTTACATGATCCTTCATCTTTTCACATCCTTACATGGTCCTTCGTCTTTTCACGTCCTTACATCTTTACACATATAACGCTTAAAGGGTTAGTTCACCCAAAAATAAAGTTTCATCATTGTTCCAAAACTGTATTTCTGCCGTTCTTCTGCCGAACACAAAAGATATTTTGGGAAGTTTTATTTTTGTCCATATACAATGGAAGTCAGTGGTCACCGAAACGGTTTAAAATATCTTCATTTGTATTCCACAGAAGAAGAAAAATTCAAACAGACATGGAACATCACGAGGTTGAGTGGCTATACTTTCAAAGCAGTGTGCGTTTTAACATTTATTGTGTTGCCCATGTATGTAAAAAAAAAGACGAAGAAAATAAATGATTTGGTCAAGAGCCACAAATGTTGCCACTAAAGTTTAACTTGCATCGCTTAAGCTGTACTCCACATTTGTCTTAGACAAAGAAAAGTAACAACTCTCTAGTCAGAGGGAATAAAAGAGCATGAGGTGGTGGTGACTCTGCCAGCACAGTCTCTGTGGGTAGGAGTCTTTGAGCAGGGGATCACATTTCCTGCTGCTGCTCATAGTACAACGACCTACAGTAACCCACAGGAAGCAGGGTTACTACAGGGCAAACCACTGTACTGAGGACCAAAAAAACAAAAACTTTTACAGGCTACTGTGCAAAGTGCTTTCTCTCTATGCAAGACACGTGACTTCAGCTGATGTGAAGCTGAAACAACACACATAAAACCAGTGTTGTTAAATTAATATTTAAAATGTAACTTGCCCTAGATTTTTGCTGTTAAATCTTAACACAGGCACGCTCCAAATATTCAGCTCAAGTCAGGCATGGAATTCACATTAGACACAGAGAAATGGGGGAAAAAAATTGGTTTTACTTCCAGTAATCTTACACAAAACATTCACACACCCACATACTCTGTTGCCTTTCTTCCTGACGTTTTTCTGACATCTTCCACTGTATTGGATTGGAAGTCTAAAAACATCTCTACTCACAGACGGTGATGAAATGTTCTCAGTGACAGCTTCCTCAAACAATAGCCTTTTTTTTTTGTAACGCACACGTTGCTCGTACATGTGTTTTTTTTTTTTTTTAGCGTACGTACCTTGTCTGCTCCTGCAGAATAAGGTGAGGCTCCACAAAGAACTTCACTCTGAGCCGTAGCCTGCAAGGCGTGAGATTGTCCATCTGCTGGGAGATTCGGTTCCTCAGGTTCAGCCACAGGTTCTCTCCCTTACTGCCAGAAAACTGCAGCCCAAAGTAATCCACCTCAATAATTCCCAACTTCCGACATACCTGTATCCAAGAGATACATTTCATATTGTTAAACATCATTTGTTTTCTTGGCCCTGTCAACTTATATTGCATTTTGATTCTTTTGTGGGCCACGAAAGTGTCATTTTTTTGTGTGCAAATAATTATTTTAAAGTTTTCATGAAACAGAAGTTGCGATAGTCTGTCCTTTCATATTGTGATCTAGATCCAAGTGAAATGGCTTCTTGAACAAGAAAAAAAAGTATGATAACTGGGACTTTATTATGTCATTCTGGAATTGCTCATTGGATTGTGCGATCTCATGTGATTGACAGATTGTCCCGTCCTCATAATGCAAAGTTATTTTAATTAGCACATATGAATTACAAAAAATAAATGAACAAACAACAATGTTCATAGATAATAGTGTAATTTTCCATAAAAAAACGAGAATTGTCCATTTAGATTTTATGGCCACTGTGGATAGACTTTAAATGTATCTATATATTTTACAATTTACATCTATTTTATATATAGATTAAAATATCAAATTTAAAAAATAATTTTGCAATTTAATTTAACAAATCCAGATAATAAATTACAATATTGATAATCTAACAAAGGGTAATCCTTATTCTCGCGTCTCAGACGATTATTTCCCACAGTGTCGCAGTTAGGACAAGAAAATCCCCTTTAAAGGGCAGATCTGAAGTGGCAAAATGACACATTTAACACACTATTCTATAAGCAGATATAAACTTTGTAAAGATACACTGAGGAGATGACATGCTGAAATTCATTAATTATTCTGAGCCTCGTTGTTATAAAAGCCCAAATGTCAACTATTTTTGCTAATTTGATTGGCTTTCTAAATTGCTGCTAGACTTAAAACGTTTAAGTTGTACAAAAAGATATATATAATAACAACTTCTGAGATGAATCTAAAACATTTAGTATAAAGTATAAAGCGTTGAAAAACTTTCACTTTTGTCATATACGTTGGATGAAATGCAGAGCCTGCATGCACGAGCCAAACATCTGCTACAGAGAATGAACTTTAGTAACCTCGCGCATGCCATCACACATGCACACTATTGCTTGGAGGACCCAAAACATATTTTCTCTAAAAAAATAACCAGGTATACGTTTGACTTAAAACATACCGTGTGTTTTAAGTATCATGCAAAACCATTTAGTTGGTGTAAGAACGATTACATAGTAAACATGACGATTATTTTCCTGAATTATTTAACGAGAGAAATGTATCTGACTCAAACACTCCAAAATTAAGAACATTCTAAAAATAATTTGCCATTTTTTCCACAAATAAATGTATGCAATCAGATATATAGGTTAATTTTAAGTTTCCCTGTGCCTCAAACTCATTCATTCTGCGTTCAGGCTACAACTTTTGATTTTCAACATTTGTGTTTATTTCCTATGGAGAAATGCACAAGCGCTAATCGGAAGTCACATTGCAGAAACGTTTAACAATACGCATCACATCTATTTCACATCGAGACTTTCATTCATGATCTTACCTTATTCAGACAGTCCTCTCCGTTCGCCTTTGCGTCCACTTCAATCTCCATCACCACCGCGTCCGGTCGAGTAACATGGCAGAGCATTTTCGAGAGGTGTTTTGTCTTTGGTCTACCCGTCCTGTATGAAAAACACTGCAAACAGCTCTCACTGTTGTCCTCTCTAAGCACCCTACATTAGCCCTCGCTCACTTTCCTCAAGCCTTCTGTTGTTTCACTGGGTTCTCTCTGTGGCCGAGCGCTTCCTGCTCTATATAAATGAAGCAATATTTAAACCACGCCCACTCCCACCACAGCCAATCACATGAGGCGCATCAAAGTGGACAAGCGAACGCTCTGACAGCAACAGAGAAAGCCCTGCCACTGCCAGGATGTTCATTTAGTAGTGAAGACAGTAGACGCCCCCTACAGATGCTTTACATTTATCGTGACGATGCTGACAATAGATAAACAATACGATAAAAAACAAAAATACAAATATATAACTATTTACACATGAACAGTACGTAGCCTACACTAAAGCTATGCTACGCCTCAATTCAATAACATAACAACACAGATCTCATGACCATGTAAACCTACAATTCACCCAGAAATTCATCTTCCAAAAGTTTTCATCTGATATTCCAGGTTTTCATTAAGGTGACAATGATAATTTATTTATTTATTTAAAATTTTAAATATCCTATGTCATATGAAATGTCCTTGTCATATCTATATTTAGTAAGAAAATACGTAATTTAACATAATTTCAAACAAACCATCATTTAACAGTTTTAATTTGTGCACACAGGCTAAATAAATAAATGTAGCCCGGAATATGAATTACTAATAACACCGGACACAGGATGAATAATATAAACGGGGTTCTTTTATTCCAGACTGCACTTGTAATAGTGCAGCGTTAATTATGCAAATATGGGGAAGAGTAGAGTAGAACAGCTCAAGCAAGTGAACAGTTGTCACTTGGTTACATAAATATAATTTGTATTTATTTATTTAGCCTGTGTGCACAACATTTTGTCCCAACACACACACACACACACACACACACACACACACACACACACACACACACACACACACACACACACACACACACACACACACACACACACACACACACACACACACACACACACACACACACACACACATAAACTCACCTAAAGGATTATTAGGAACACCATACTAATACTGTGTTTGACCCCCTTTCACCTTCAGAACTGCCTTAATTCTACATGGCATTGATTCGACAAGGTGCTGAAAGCATTCTTTAGAAATGTTGGCCCATATTGATAGGATAGCATCTTGCAGTTGATGGAGATTTGTGGGATGCACATCCAGGGCACGAAGCTCCCGTTCCACCACATCCCAAAGATGCTCTATTGGGTTGAGATCTGGTGACTGTGGGGGCCATTTTAGTACAGTGAACTCAATGTCATGTTCAAGAAACCAATTTGAAATAAGTCAAGCTTTGTGACATGGTGCATTATCCTGCTGGAAGTAGTCATCAGAGGATGTGTACATGGTGGTCATAAAGGGTTGGACATGGTCAGAAACAATGCTCAGGTAGGCCGTGGCATTTAAACGATTTCCAGTTGGCATTAAGGGGCCTAAAGTGTGCCAAGAAAACAACCCCCACACCATTACACCACCACCAGCCTGCACAGTGGTAACAAGGCATGATGGATCAATGTTCTCATTCTGTTTACACCAAATTCTGACTGAATGTTTCAACAGAAATGGAGACTCATCAGATCAGGCAACATTTTTCCAGTCTTCAACTGTCCAATTTTGGCGAGCTTGTGTAAACTGTAGCTGCTTTTCCCTTTTCGCACCATTCTTTGTAAACCCTAGAAATAGTTGTGTGTGAAAATCTCAGTAACTGAGCAGATTGTGAAATACTCAGGCCTGTCGGGCACCAACAAACATGTCACACTCAAAATTGCTTAAATCACCTTTCTTTCCCATTCTGAAATTCAGTTTGGAGTTCAGGAGGTTGTCTTGACCAGGACCACACCCCTAAATTCATTGAAGCAACTGTCATGTTATTGGTTGATTAGATAATTGCATTAATGAGAAATTGAACAGGTGTTCCTATTTATAATAGAAAATAAATACAAATATATAATAATAAATAAATATAAAATATACTCTGCCATTCAAAAGTTTTTTTAGAATTTTCTATTGATCAAAGAATCCTAAAATGTTTTACACAAATGTTTTCAATTGATTGAGCAATTGATAATAATCATAAATGTTTCTTGAGCATCAAATCAACATATTAGAATGATTTCTGAAGGATCATGTGACACTGAAGACTGGAGTTATGATGCTGAAAATTCAGCTTTGCATCAGATAAATAAATTACATTTAAAAACATATTCAAATATTTATTTTACATTTTAATAATTATTCACAATGTTTCTTTTTAATCAAATAAATGCAGCCTTGGTGAGCATAAGAGACTTTAAAAACATTAAAAATCTTACAGATCAAAAACTTTTGAAAGGCAGTGTAAATATAAAATAAATCCTAATATGTTGTGAGACAAAATTAAGCCTTGCAAAAACTTATTCTCTTATGCTTGTCCTTCTGAGACACCATTTTATGATCACATTTACACTTGAGTGAGTCCTAGCAAATATCTCTTGAGTGAGAATGCGGCCCTTTGCCAGAGCCTGCGGTCTTGTCCAGAGGACGGCAAGAGTGAGTGCCAGTGTGTTACTGACTTGAGATTACACTTCACATGTATTATGCATGTTTGCCTACAACCCTCCCCTTTAGGAACACCTTGACACTGTGAGTGAGACATCAGCCAAAAAGCTTTTCAATATGAATATTTAAGATGCCGGAAAAAAAGAGCTAGTAAGTAAAAATAGCATCAATGCGACTTCCATCATGCTAGACCAGAAACAATCCACAGGGATGTGACTAGATTTTGTAGTCGTCAAAATGACCTTGCAGTGGATTCGTGCGAGACAGCCCCGGGACAGGCACCCAGCGTTCCAACACCTGTCTTCAAACTCCACACAGTGTTCCCTGAATACATCACATCAGGAAAGCAGTGTGCTTGAGGCTGGTTGGAGAAAACAACAAGCGTGAAATGCCAAGACGAATCTTTTCTGCTCATTGTAGCCTGCCCACATGCTGCCAGTTCAAAACTCTTTCTCCCTAAGCATTCAGAGCCAAACATGACAGCGGTTTTATTAAAGTTGGCTGCACAGCAGAAACAGGCCATGTGCTTATGTGGTTGTATAGTGCAAGTCTGCAGCCACCATTTATGCAGGTGTTCCTAAAATTGTCAGAAGGTGATCCAATGGACAAAACGTAAAATGCATTCATATAAAACAAACAGGAAAATGTGCCGTTGATGGTCCAGCTCTTTATATAATCTGATGGCCGCATTATATGGCGCCCTGTACATGACGTGGAAGAAAAAGCAGCCACCATTTTTGTTGTAAATTGGAATTGTACTAATTCTACACTATAAAACATGTTGTTGGTTTAACTTAAAGAAGTAAGTAACCTGGTTGCAGGGGGGCAGCCAACTTCTCAGAAGTGAGGGGGACAGAAATGTCGTAATACCCCTTTTTTTTTTTTTTTGACCAATATAATTTATCGCATCTCTTGCTTTTAATTTGGTAAGATATCAAATACACTGCTGAACAATAACCTCTAATATCTATAATATTTTCCTCCTATATTTTATGGCAATTTTTGATTGGTTTATACAAACCCAGATTTTTTGCTATGTAATTTTTTTTAAAATTCTGATATAAACCAGCTGTTCTCTATGTGAATATATAGTAAAGTGCAATTTATTTGTGTGATCAAAGCTGAATTTATCATCATTACTCCAGTCTTCAGTGTCACATGATCCTTCACTAATCATTCTCATATGATGATCAACACACATTTATGATTATTATCAGTTGTGCTGCTCATGGTGATGCTTCATTTTTGTGGAAACCATCTAAACATTTGTGGTAAAATTAAAAAAAGAGAGAAATTAATACTTTTATTGATCAGACATGCATTCAATTGCTCACAAGTGATATTGGAACTTTCTATTCATCAAAGATTCCTGAAAAATAAAATGTATCATGGTTTCCACAACATTTTTAAGCAGCACAACTATTTTCAACACAGATAATAATAATAAATGTTTCTTGATTATAAAATCATCATATGAGAGTGATTAGTGAAGGATCATGTGACACTGAAGACTGGACTAATGATAAATTCAGCTTTGATCACAGGAATACATTACTATATATTCACATAGGAAAAAAGCTGTTTTAATTTGTAATAATATTTCACAATATTACTGTTTTAACTATTTTTGATTAAATAAATGCAGCATTGGTGCTAAACATTAAAAAAGCTGCATTATTCATATGATACTTTATTGTCAATAAATAGGCTACATTGAGAAGGCTTAAAAAGCACACATAAATCATATATTGTCGCGATTGTCTGATTGTCATCATCACGTTTCATCTAACGATTGTTTTCCTTCAGCTGCAGCTCCAGCGTGACAGGGTATTACTTCTACGAATTCCGCTTTTGGACATTCTGTGAGAGAGCCCTCCTCATATTTAGATGCGAATAAAATGACAGGTCATGCATAGATAATTTTTTGTCTCTGAATTTAAATCTTGATATATTCACATTGTTTTCTATGTAAATTCATTTGACCGTGACCTTAAGAAGTGCAACCGAGGCTAGAAAAAGCTGTTTTTAGCGTCCTTGTTAATGTGCCCGCCTTTCGTGCAGGTAACGCCGGTTCCAATCCCGCTCGGATCGGGTCGAGGATCGGTGAGACGAAAATAAATTTTATTAAAAGTGAGGGGGACACGTCCCCCTCGTCCCTCACGTAATCTACGCCCATGCCTGGTTGCCTTCAAATTTATTGAAATTAAAAAAATGTAGTTGATACAATGAAGGAAATTGGTTTAATAAATAGAAACTCAAAATATTATTGTATCTATCTACTGTTTTAGTTCTATAGACATGTACAAATTTGTTCAAAAACTGTGGTTACCTTGACGACTGTTGACCTTGTTTGTTTTGTGATAGTTTTTCACACATCACTTGTTTGTCCTGAGCAGTTAAACTGCCCACTGTTCTTTTCAGAAAAATCCCCAAGGTCCAGTTTTTGGTTTTCCAGCATATTTTAAATATATGAGCCCTTACCAAAAGTGATTGTATGATATTAAGATCTATCTATTCAAACTGAGCATAACTAATGGGACCCGCACACAACTATTATGAAGGGTGAATAAGTTAAGTTATAGATAAGAGTTTGGTTTTTAGACGTGTATTGAGAGTTGCTAGACGATACTCGCGGCAGATTTAGATTTGTGACAGTAAGTGATTTCTGTAAAAGCCTGAGGGGCTGTGTTAGATATTGCAGCCCTGTGCACAGACAGAGGTGCAATCTTACTCAAATCATTCAGAGTTATTTTGACAGGGATGAGGCACTTCCTGACACAACATCATATTTATCTGAAAGAAACACACTTTGTAGAGTGTAGAGTGCTCAGTTATGTAGAGTGGCTTTGTGTTTACAAATTAGGCCACCGTTACAGCTCACATCAGCGTGAAGCTCAAAAGAAAACAGGCACTTGCTTATTTCTTTTTTATTATTTCTCCTTTGGATTAGCTCATGGAAAAAGATGGTCCTCTGTGTTAATGTAATTTTAGTAACAAGCAACAGGGGGAGAGTGGGGTAAGCTGTGCTACCATTTAAGCAAAATAATCTTGTTTTAAGATTATTTTGCTTACCCCACTGGCAGATCATTTTGCTTATTTTAAGCAAAAACTCTCTTCATGTTGAGTATTTTTTCACCCCGAAACACGACAATTACTTTTGCTTGTCCAATAAATACTTCTTGTTTTTAAGAATTTTTAGATGTTTGGACTAGAAACAAGACAAAAATACGAATACTAAGTAAGAAAAGCATTTTTTGCAGTGCAATTCCTGCACTGTAAAAAAATTGTGGTAGTTTTTGTTGGTTTAACTTAAAAAAGTAAGTAACCTGGTTGCCTTAAAATTTTGAGTTTATTGAAATTAAAAATTTGAGTTGATACAATGAAGGAAATTAGTTTAATAAATAGAAACTCAAAATATTTTTGTATCTGAACCACATAAAAAATGTGATAAATCATGACAATAGCACAATTTGGCATGTTTCACTGCGTCATCAGAAATAACACACACATTATTACCCAATATGCTTACAAAATCTTTTAATAATCTTTTAATAAAGGTTGTCGAATCTCAAAAAATTTTTCATTGTATTAACTCAAAATTTTAATTTCAATGAACTCAAAATTTTAAGGCAACCTGGTAACTTTTTTTCTAAACAATTTTTTACAGTGTGTAATTATGTATAAATGAGTGGTTAAAAGGGTTCCTTTCTTATCTTTTTGTAGACCGAGTGCAGGTGGTACAGGGGTACATTTGAGACACCTCAAATAACGTGCATGCGCAACAAGTCTGATCTGTGATATTTGCTTCGCACATGCGTACTAGCGCCCTTTTCAATCGCGGGAAATTTGAAGTACGTGCGCCTCTCCAGTCCGAAGATATTGGGGAAAGTTTTTTAGGTAAGTTTTTCATTTCAACACATCCCTTCCACATTGAATAGCTTCTCATCCTTATGACTGTTAAAGTTAACTTACATTTGTGTAAACCAATCTGTGATCTGAAAACTGGCATATTGCATGACTGTGTGTCATGCAAGGCCATCGTAAAATCTGGAAAATGTGCGAGGTGGTCAGCGGGGTACAGTTGAGACGCAGCGTGTCAATTGCCCGCACTAGAATCCTATTGAGGCACGTTTAGTTGCACAATGTAAGATCACATTCATAATAGTCACATTCAGACAATGTACGAAGCAAATTAAAACTTGTGATATTTGAATTCTAATTGACATATTTTCTAACATGGAGGAAATAAGGATACTAGGGCATGTTGTAAGATATGTAAGGTGGTAAATGGGTACAGTTAATACGCTGCAAAAAATGCTTTTCTTAATTAGTATTTTTGTCTTGTCTGAAGTTCAAACACTCCGTTTGTTTTGTTAAGCTGAGCAAACAATTTAAGAATCTGTGAGTATGGTTTATATACTAATGGGATGAATAGCAAAACTGTGGCCACAAGTCTTGTTCTCTTACAGGGGACTTCCTTGGCAAGGGTTTTTAACAAAAAAGAGCAATCCAACCGCAGCCTGAGTGTGTGGGCCAATCAGAAATCAGGACTACCCGTTTAACAGTAGCAGATGTGAAACAGTTTCAGAATAATAATTAATGTGCTCTTCAACTCTTGAATATTTTGCTTCTAACTTTTCTTTCCTCTTATTTTTTTGTATAGGTATAGGCTTTTTGTAAGGGTGAGCCATGAGCTGTCATTATCAGCATTACATTTGCTTTTATTTCTTTAAATTGATATCATGAGTTAGTTGACATCTGACCACACTGACTTACCTCATCTTATTTGGAATCACTACTTTAGACAATGATAATACGAGTAGGAGTGGGGCATCTGACATCAGATTTCCAGAAGAGATGTGTCATAGTTACGCAGTCATCCCTACAGGACACAACACCTCCCTTCTTTAGAGATCACATTTTGCTGTCTCAACCTCTTTACTCCGCATTGTTCTCCAGACAATCCTTGAAACATGGACCTGACTGCAAGAAGACAAACATCCAGACAGGACAGGAATGATGAGAAGACGGCAAAAAGGTCAGATAAATCTAAATTGGAGCTAGTAAACAACACACAACCTGAGAAGTTTGTCCTGCACACATTGAGGAAGGACACAAACAGCCAGGCTTCGATATCAGAATATCAGATTGAGCGCTTACCACCAAATCTTGCATCCTGTTTGCCTCTGTACCACTGTTTGGGGGTCTGTTTACCTAAATCTATTGAGGACACATCAGTCTCAGTGGACTCCTGCTCAGCCACCAACTTTGTCTCTGCTGTTGGCAGCCCCATGAACTCTGAATCCCCCAGTGATATATCAACTTCCATGGATACAGAATTGATTGACGGTTCCCGTGCTGAGAAGCACACCAAGGGACAGGAAATGGCTCTTATGTCCACTCTCTTCTGCAGTATGGCCAGAGGAGGAAAGCAAACTAAGATGGATTTGTCCCTGTGGGAGATCAACATTGTGCTAAGAGTAGAACTCTGGGATACAGAAAATCAGCACGGGGCCAGACGCTACATGGCAAAGTGGCAGCTGTCAGATGGAAATACCCTGCTAGCGGAGGACTTATGGGTGCCTGGAGTGAATAATTGAGAGGATAAACAAACACTGCAAGAGTCATGCAGCATTTGTTCATGTTTTTGGAATTATAGATTTGTTTTGTGTTCCTTGATTGTAATGGTATCTTTATTGTTATAGTTCAAGCTGCTGTCCGTAACTGTGTTCAAGATTTACAAAAATTATATAATGAGAATGTATAACATTAATCCACTTTCCAAACTGTGTTTTTGTCTTACCCTGAATCATAATGGTACACTTATAATAAGTGTTTATATTGGGACTATTTCAGACCGGTCTGGTAAGAACCTCTGCGGAGGAGCACAGTCCCTGCGTGACTCGCCATAGACATAAACAGAGAGAAGTAGCTGCAATGTTCTTCCGCAAGACGCATATGCAGCTTATTACTGTCAGAGCCCAAAAGGTTACGGACTGCAGCTTTAAGGGTTAACTTACTGATTTGAAAAAACTTTAACCCCTAACAATTTAAGTGCCACTTGTAACAATTTGAGCTGCAGACATGAATGATAAATCAAATCATTCTACTTGTTGTGGAGAGGTACTGTTACTTTTCTAATTGATCGAAATTACAATTTTCACCCAGCAGTCAATAAAACATGCAGGCATGAAAACCTAGAACACACCGGCAACAGACAAACAACAACAACAACAATAAAATCACAGAATATGTTAGTCACCACATTTAAATGCCCTAGCAATCACCCACAACACCATAGCAACTGTATAGCAACAGACAAAAAACAAACAAACAAACACTCATTTGTTGTTAGCAAGCACATTTCAATGCCCTAGTAACAGCCCAGAATACCCTAGCAACTACATAGCAACAGACAAAAAAAATCACTCATATATGTTAGCAAACATATTTCAATGCCCTAGCAACCACCCACAACACCATGGCAACTGTATAGCAACAGACAAAAAACACTCATATGTTAGCAAGCACATTTCAATGCCCTAGTAACCGCCCAGAACACCCTAGCAACTACATAGCAACAGACAAAAAAAAAATCACCCATATATGTTAGCAAACACATTTCAATGCCCTAGTAACTGCCCATAACACCGTAGCAACTACATGGCAACAGACAAACAATCTTGTTAGCAAGCACATAGCAATGCCATAACAACCACCAAGAACTTATCAGCAACGGTATAGCAAAGGATAACAACAATGAAATAAAACAACTTGGAACATGTTAATAACCAGACAAAAATGACTCTGAACATGTTAACCAACACATTGCAAAGGTATAGCAACCATCCAGAATACAAAAGCAACTGAACAGAAATGAGAAAAAACTCTGAACATGTTAGCAACCACATCAACACCCTAGAAACTACCCAGAACTCAATTGCAAATGCATAGCAACAGACAAAAAAAAATATCTCAGAACATGTTAACAGCTACATAGCAACACCACAGCAATGAACAAAATAAATATCTAAGAGGTGCACTAGAGTTGAAACAATATTTTAAATTGTTCTCTGACATCTACATATAGGGTATGTGACTAATTTAAGGGTTAAAATTGTCCAGATAAGGTTTTACAGATCCATTTGTCCCTAGGATGTAATGCTCTGTTTTTGCCTTATTTGGAAGGTTCATGAATATTAATTTGGAGTTCGGCTCTGATTGGTTGTTTCACTCCGCAGTTCAGTGACAGAAAGAAACACATCTACCGTACAACTGTCAATCATGGAGAGAGTATGCATCCAATGTTTGATCCTGTTTCCGACGAAGATAAAGATTTTGAGTAACAACCAATTGTTTTGAGTTTGGAAAGGGATACTTTTAAGTGGTAAGTTTAGTCTTTATTTTCAGTAAGACCTGAAAAACGTAACGTCAGTACTATAACTTCAGCCCACATATAGCACATAACATTTACGTTAAAGGGGGGGTGAAACACTCAGTTTCAGTCAATCGCATGTCAGTCTTGAGTACCTATTGAGTAGTATTGCATCCTTCATATCTCCGAAAAGTCTTTAGTTTTATTATATTTATAAAAGAAATATGGGCTGTTTCTCTTTCCGGAAAAAAACGAGCGTATCGTGTGGCCGGAGCTAAAGAATGACGAGCGCGCAAAGCGGTGACGTCCTCAAGCGTGGAGAACCCATGGCTATCGATCTCAGCTAATAGATATATGATCCAGAATCAAATTCGGAGGCTGAAATAAATTGAACAGGAGAAACAACAACTGCAGGACGTCCGTCTCTGTGGTATGGACTGTATTTAGTGGCCCTGTCAACATTTGTGTGTCACCCATAGGAATAAAGTGGAGCGTGGCGCAGAGTGTTTATGGGCGTGCATTTCCTCTCTCGCTCTAGTCACACACGGCCCATACAAGGACCTTCTGCTCTAGTAACGTCAAGCCGAGCCATACTCGAAAAAAACTCTCTGAAACTTGTGAGAAACCGGAAGGAGTATTTTTGACACAGAAATACTCTATCAAACGTCCAACTTAGTTTTTGAAACTTTGTCTATGTTTAGGATGGGAATCCAAGTCTTTAACAGTGTAAAAAGCTCAGTATGCATGAAACAGCATTTCACCCCCCCTTTAACTCATATTGTCGCCAGTCACAGCTTTGTTTTTAACATTTTAAAAACATTTTATTCACTGTAATGCGTCACCTTTTTATTTATTACAATGATAGCTTCTTTACTTTGAATCACAAACTCTAAACAGCGAACTGGGTAACCTTAGTATTGTATAGTACAGTAACAGTTAGCCAAATTTTTTTTTTTTTTATTAAACAAATTGACGATGCCTTGTCAAATTACCGTTTCAACACAAGTGGTGGAGATGACGTTAGCTAGAAGGATCGAGTGAGCTATCTGTAAGCAACTAAACTAATATAGTTAGCTCCTGAGTTATGTGTTGTTGATGAAAATAGCCTATTATAATTCTATCTGTCAAAAGGGATTACCATATGTATCTACGGTTGTATTTTGTAGATTTGTATGACAACACTGGCAGGAAATAATATTAACTTGGACATTTGTCATTCTGATACTAGTTTCCTATTGTTACTTTACTAGGATCTTCCGTTGGATCTAGACAACACAGGGGATATTATCGTTAATGTTGTCTCAATAAGAAACTTCCAGTTTAATCAGAAATTGTTTAGACAGTCAATAAGTTGATAAAATCACTACTTACTGCTTGCGAGGATAGTTTGAATTTTCCCTTCTCCAGTGTCAGACGCTGAGTGAAGCCTGCTTTGTCCAGGTTAGAAAAACTATCTGTGGTGAAATGGGCAGAGCCAACCAACAACTTTAATGAAATTTTTGTGGTATCCGGTTATAGATAAACATGCCTGTTGACATTTTTTTTCATTGTGAAGGGTAAAGTCTTCATGTCAGCTGCACAGCCTGTAACATAAGCTATCCTTGCGTGACGCACATATTAATGATCCCCAGCAATTCCGTCACAGTTGCCGTTCGCCTGAAAATGGCCTGTTTTTCCGTGGGAATTTTTCACAAACAAGATTTACATATGAAGGAGGAAATAATGGTGTTTGAGACCCACTGTATGTGATGTCCATGTACTGAACTCTTGTTATTCAACTATGCCATAATTAATTCAATTTTCCATTGTAGGGCACCTTTAGAACATGTTAGAAAACACATAGCAACTCCATAGCAACCACTCAGAACACACTAACATTGTGTTTTGCAGTGCACTCATAAATCATAGCCAGCTTTCTTTAATATTTTTTGTTTGTTTAAAATCACAACTACAGTTTGAGTAGACAATTTTTAGTAGTTCAGCATGAGCTCTTTTCCTAATTTCACATTCTCAACACCTCTCTGCAGAGAGGACCAAGCCGAGCGAAAGGGCACACACATAAGAGCTTAAATTCATACAGTACAGCTTAATATTTTTGGCAGACCAAACAGGTTTTTATTCCTGTGGAGAGGATTATCATCCGTAATCGTGGCTATTAGGAAAATTCTGCTCCAGTGTATTTTATATGCTGCTCTTGGTGTGTAACAGAGAGCTTATGAATCACCAGAACTGAAACTGCCAGAAGGATCAAATCCGTCACAGAACGCGATCAAAGGAGGAAAGCTAGAAAGAGAAGGCAAGGGAAAAGAGAAAACTGCCTGCTGACAATGCACCCTCACAGTACGGAATAATTTCTGATAAACTCAGTCAAGAGAAAGCAATGTAGCATAGCTCGAATAATTTGGTCTGAGGAGAATTTGATAAGAAATGTGCATATTGAAATATTTGACTTTTGATTGTAGACAATCTTGGGAAATTTGAGCACAGTTTGTGACATCTCTTTTGAGACTCTAGAATAGGCAAATTATTTTTTTCTCAGGGGAAAAGTCTGTAAAGTTTGAGACCTGGGCAATTTGCTGTCAATTTAATCTCATTGCTGTCTAGGAGACCATAAACAAATATTCAGGATTAGGAGGACTAAGAATTATAATTGAAAAACCCATATTGGATGACCACTAATCTACATAATGTGTGGACCTGACTAGGAAAAACAATTGAGAGAGATCTTTTCTTTTCTACATGGTTTTATTATTTCATATTATATTAAATAATTTGTTATGAATTAATATTATAAAATGTCAATTTTATATTTTATGTGACATATTATTAATTCCTAGATTATTTGAAATGTATTTATTTATAAATAGTTAGCCCAAACAATTTCATTCTGTCATTATTTACGTACTCTCAAGTCGTTCCAACCCTATAAGACTTTTCAAAAGACAAATTAAGATATTACCTGATATTTCTGTACCTTCACCTGAAAGTCCATTCCACCAAAATATTCAAGCTTCAAAATGTTCACGTCATAATATTAATCCAAGTCTTTTGCAAGAGACAAAATTGCTTTATAATGAACATATTTAATTTAGCCTTACAGAAATGCATATTGATACGCACTGTGACAAGTGTCCCGAGCGCTCATCAGCGTCGCCCTGGAAACAAGGCGGGAACACCTGCACCCGCTCATTACAGGCTGAGCCGTCACAGCTGCAACTCATCAGCGGGCGGCTTTATAAGCCTGTCCGCCGCCCAAAGAGGTGAGAGATGTCTCCAGAAGACTCGGCTAACTGTTGTCTCCATTCTCCCTCCAGAGAGCAGCGTGTGACGGCCAGCACTCACTCTGAGCACGGATCCAGATCACCGCGAGCACCGAGGACGCAAGAAGAGACCACACCGAGCACGGAGCACCGCACTCAACGCACTTTCACTTTCACTCTGTTCAATAAATCCACCCTTCGGGGAAATTCACCTGCCCTCCTGTGTCGTGTACTTCTTCACCCCGTCACACTGGTGGAGAATGCGGGCAAGAGTGTGAAGAAGTACCGACATCAGGTTCACGTGGAGTGGTTCCCGTTTCCCCGAGACTTTTTCCCTGGATTTATTTTTTCCCCACACTTATTGGTTTTTTCCCTCTGTTTCCCCAGGTGGCGCTCCTCCCTGCAACGATGGCGGATGCCACCTTCCACCGGGAGGTCGGGGAGCGAGCGTCGCCTTTTCCCCGAAGGGTGGTCCAGGAGCGACGCACGCCGGAGGGTACCTCGCGACCAGTAGGCAGGCCGGCGGTTCCCGGGCCTCCGGACGAGCCCATGCCCACCGAAGCCCCGCGATCCCCTGGACGAGCATGGCTGGCAGGCTGCGCCGTGCACACAGAGAACGCGCCGCGGGCGGAGGTGAAGATTAACGGCCGTCCCTTCCTGGCTCTCCTGGACTCCGGCAGCGCCATCAGCCTCGTACAGGCGGCAATCCTGCCGCCGCGAGGAGATTCGAAGACCTCCGTCCCCATTGTGTGTGTGCACGGCGATACCCGAGAAGTCCCCTCACGTCGCGTGTCCATCGAGGCCGCCCCGGGCACCTGGGCCATCGAAGTCGGGATCGTCAAGGATCTGCCGGTCCCCGTGTTGCTCGGAAGGGACTGGCCGGGGTTCGACCGTCTCCTCACCGCCGCCACTCAGCCTGTCAGCCAGCCCGGGAGCCGCCCAAAGCGCCGGACCGCGCGGAGACCCAGACGGCGTCCTGTGCTGCTGGCTTCGGACAGCCCCCGAGACGGTGAGTCCACCCCCCAAGCTGCTAACCTATTCTATGATCTCTTCCAGCAGGTCTCGGGGGCCGGGGCGTTCGCCCGTGAGCAGCACGAGGACGACCGTCTGAAGCACTGCTGGGCTCAGGTACGGGTCGCGGAGGGGAAGGACCTACAGCCCGCGCCGCACCCTACGCCCCACTTCAGAATTGAACAAGGCCTGCTCTACTGTGTCGCTCAGCGAAGGGGGGAGGAAAAAAACCTGCTCGTCGTGCCCCGCAGCAAGACCGAGGCAGTGATGGAGATCGCCCACGCACACCCCATGGCAGGCCACCTCGGGGCTCAGAACACCATCCAACGGATCCGAGATCGCTTCCACTGGCCCGGCCTGGAGGCCGAGGTGAAGCGCTTCTGCCAAGCCTGCCCCACCTGCCAGCGGACATCGCCACGAGTTCCTCCCCCCAGCCCGCTGATTCCGCTGCCCATCATAGAGGTGCCCTTCGAGCGAATCGGAATGGATCTGGTGGGACCGCTGCCGAAGTCCGCCCGGGGGTTCGAACACATCCTCGTCATCGTGGACTATGCCACCCGCTACCCAGAGGCCATTCCCCTCCGGAAAGCCACCACCAAGGCCATCGCCCAGGAGCTCTTCCTTCTGTGTAGCCGGGTGGGCATCCCCGCCCAGATTCTGACTGACCAGGGCACCCCGTTCATGTCCCGGATGATGGCAGATCTCTGCAGGCTCCTGAAGGTCCAACAGCTCCGCACAACGGTGTACCACCCCCAGACCGACGGCCTCGTCGAGCGGTTCAACCAGACGCTCAAGCAGATGCTGCGGCGGGTGGCCGCCGAAGACCCGCGGGACTGGGACAAGATGCTGCCCTACGTCCTCTTTGGCATCCGGGAAGTCCCCCAAGCGTCCACCGGCTTCACCCCGTTTGAGCTCCTCTTCGGCCGGCAACCACGGGGACTGCTCGACGTGGCCAAGGAGGCCTGGGAGCAACAACCGGGGGTACACCGTTCCACGATCGAACACGTGCGGCAGATGCGCGACAGGATCGACCGCGTGATGCCCATTGTCCGGGAGCACCTGGCCAAAGCCCAGCAGGCCCAACGGAGGCACTACGACCGGGCCGCCCAACCCAGAGAGTTCCAGCGCGGGGACCATGTCTTGGTCCTGGTCCCGACCGCCGCCTGTAAATTCTTGGCCACCTGGCAGGGTCCCTTCACGGTCGCCGAGAAGGTCGGGCCCGTCACCTACCGGGTCCGGCAGCCTGGGAAGAGGAGAGCCGACCAGTTGTACCACATCAACCTCCTGAAGCGCTGGGTCGGGACCGGGCCCCAGCTCTCCGCGTTCACGGACTCCCCACCTGTGATGGTAGACATGGACCCCCAACTGTCGGCGGCCCAAAAGTCGGAGCTGCAACACCTGGTCAGTCAGTTTTCTGCGGTGTTCTCCCCTCGCCCCGGGCGGACTCACGTCCTGGAGCACGACGTCCGGACGGCCCCAGGAGTCGTCGTTCGGCAGCGGCCCTACCGTGTTCCGGAGGCTCGGCGACACGCCATTGAGGCAGAGGTACAGGAGATGTTGAGGTTAGGGGTCATCGAACCATCACGCAGCCCGTGGTCCAGCCCGATTGTGATGGTCCCAAAGCCCGATGGCACCTTCCGCTTCTGCAACGACTTCCGCCGGCTCAACGAGGTCTCGGAGTTTGACGGCTATCCCATGCCCCGCGTAGATGAGCTGCTGGACCGCCTGGGGAGGACGCGGTACATCTCCACCCTCGACCTCACAAAAGGGTATTGGCAGGTACCCCTCTCCGCTCAGGCCAAGCCAAAGACAGCCTTCTCCACTCCGAGCGGCCACTGGCAATACCGCGTCCTCCCTTTCGGCCTGCACGGAGCACCCGCCACCTTCCAGCGGCTCATGGACATCCTGCTCCGACCCCACCAAGCCTACGCGGCGGCCTACTTGGATGACGTGGTGGTACACTCCGAGACCTGGGAGGACCACCTGGACCGGCTGCGGAAGGTGCTGTCGGAGTTACGTCGGGCTGGGCTGACCGCCAACCCCCGGAAATGCCACCTAGGACTCGCGGAGGCCAAGTACCTCGGCTACCAGGTGGGACGGGGCCTGATCCGACCCCAGGAAAAGAAGGTCTCGGCGATTCTCTCCGCTCCCCGTCCCGCCACGAAGACGCAGGTACGAGCCTTTTTGGGGTTGGCGGGTTACTATCGGTGCTTTATCCCTGACTTCTCCTCCTTAGCCTCTCCCCTGACAGACCTGACCAGGAAGGGGCAGCCAGAGAAGACCCAGTGGAGCACCGAGGCGGAGGCGGCCTTCCACCGCATCAAGTCGGCCCTCACCTCGGCACCGGTCCTACGAGCGCCCGACTTCAATAGCCCCTTCCTGCTGCAAACGGACGCCTCCGACACCGGGTTGGGAGCCGTCCTCTCCCAGGTCACCGACGGCGAGGAACACCCGGTGATCTACATTAGCCGAAAGCTGACCCCAGCAGAACAGCGCTACGCAACCGTGGAACGGGAGGCGTTGGCCGTCAAGTGGGCAGTCCTGGAGCTCCGGTATTACCTCCTGGGCCGCCACTTCACCCTGACCACTGACCACGCACCACTACAATGGATGGCCCGGGCCAAGGAGACGAATGCCAGGGTGACGCGGTGGTTCCTGGCGCTCCAGGACTTCAACTTCACCGTCCAACATCGTGCCGGGACGGCCAACGCCAACGCCGATGGTCTTTCCCGGATGTGGTCAGCTTTCGCAGGTCTGTCAGGCTCCACTCCCCAACCCCCCCCAGTTTCCCCACTTCTCCGCAGGACCAGGACGTCGCTTAGGGGGGGGGAGTGTGACAAGTGTCCCGAGCGCTCATCAGCGTCGCCCTGGAAACAAGGCGGGAACACCTGCACCCGCTCATTACAGGCTGAGCCGTCACAGCTGCAACTCATCAGCGGGCGGCTTTATAAGCCTGTCCGCCGCCCAAAGAGGTGAGAGATGTCTCCAGAAGACTCGGCTAACTGTTGTCTCCATTCTCCCTCCAGAGAGCAGCGTGTGACGGCCAGCACTCACTCTGAGCACGGATCCAGATCACCGCGAGCACCGAGGACGCAAGAAGAGACCACACCGAGCACGGAGCACCGCACTCAACGCACTTTCACTTTCACTCTGTTCAATAAATCCACCCTTCGGGGAAATTCACCTGCCCTCCTGTGTCGTGTACTTCTTCACCCCGTCACAGCACATTATGGCGATTTATGTGAGATTTATACATCATCTGAAAGCTGAATTAATAAGCTTTCCATTGAGAACAATATTTGGTCGATATACAACTATTTGAAAATCTGGAATCTGAGGGTGCAAAAAAAATTGAAATATTGAGAAAATTGCCTTTTAAGGTTTCCAAATTAAGTGCTTAGCAACTGATATTACTAATAATAGTATTTTTAAAAATATATTTATGGTAGTACATTTACAAAATATCTTCATGGAACATGATCTGTAGACTTAATATCCTGATATTTGGCATAACAAATATTTTGATCATATAATTTTGACCCATACAATGTATTGTTGGCTATTGCCACAAATATACCTTTGCGGCTAGTTTTTTTTTTTGATGTCCAGGGTCACATATGGTAAATTAGGCTTAAACATGCTTGCTTGGTGAAGTATGCAAACTTTTTTTTCTCTTGCATGTCAGCAAGGTTGAGTTTTGAACCGACATGGGGGAAAGTGAATGATAACAGAATTTGTCAAACTATCTATTTTAACTATCCCTTAAAATAATATATTCTGCTATACCAGAAACTACTTTTGTGAGTCTTCTAAGTACTACAGTTTATCCATTTGCTGTAGACGGGTTAATGCTTGTAATGTGTCTACTGATCTGTTGTAGTGCACAGCTGCTCTAGTTTAGAGCCGTCAACACTCTGAGATGCTTTAATAGGGCTTAATCACCTCCTGATGTTACATGACACTACAGAATGTAATAGGCAGAGCACAATTTTCATTTCATTTGTCCAAGCAGTAACTAGCTCGCTTTAATCCCTCTGAGGTGTTAGGAAGGTTATTTTGTTGCGTGCTGGGAAATTAAATCGCATGCATGAGCTGGGCAATTTTGCTTGCGAGTCATGGCTTTTGTTTGACGGTAAGCCCTCATGCACTCTCAGTTAAATGGCTCAATAATGACCCTGACTTTAACACTCATCTAGCTGAGATATGAGCCTTAACCTTATATCGATTAACTTGTGTTTTGCTTATCTTGACTTGTCTTCTATATGACTCAAACAGCTTCTAGTGATTAGTCAATTAGCAATCCATATAGATTAGAGATAAAAACTTTGAGGTAATCTCTGATTATATTATCCACACTTCAGAGTCTGCTTTTAACACCTTTACATGACAGTAGCTATGTTTCCATCCAAAGCTGCAAAATGTTTTGTGAACTGAACTTGGAATATTGCATAAAGCTTGTCAGTTCCCGGGCATCTGACACAAATTGTCAATGATACAAGTTGCTGCAAGCCACTGAGGCTTCTTTTTAAAGGAAAAAAGGAAGAAAGTATGGATGTGAGCACAAACTTCGAATTGTTTTTGTTCTTCGAAAAGTAATTCTACCAAATAATTTTGATGACAGACATTGGCTTTCAGAATTTTCTAAAACAACATTTGAGATGGTGTGCATTGAGACTGGTCCTCTGATTAGTCCAGTTATCTATTTACATGATCTGTTAAAGCAGCCATATGCGCATTTTGTTGCATCTCAAGGAATTTATTCTGCTAATGTATTTCCATCATAGTTTATGCACATCTTCTCTGTAAAAAAAAATATCTGCCACAATTGAGAGAAGAGAAAAAAAGTTTTTTTGTTCGCATTGTAAGATTTATGGGGTATGGGGTATGGGGGTTAGGGGGGGTTGGAAACATACTGTCACAGGTGAGGTAAGATGTATCAAAACAATCATCTTAAAAACCTCTCTTATTCTCCTCCCATATTACTCACGCACAGCCTGAGAGGTAATGGCTTAGCAACACAAGAAGAAGATTTCAGGGTCATGTCTAAAAGCTAAGGCAGCTACATTTATAACATAATTTACTGCTTTCAACCGCTCCATCAGATACTTTTTTTTCCTGTCAACCTTCTGCTGAATAATAGGCTTTGTGAGATCCTATAGGCAGCAAAAGTTATGCTGCCTTTCAAAATCTTACCAAGCGAAACCATCTCCAAGACAATCTCAGTACAATGAGGATTCGTTAACCAACCACTTGTAACAAGTGTCGCAATGAAAATCATGTACATTTAGAATCAGCAATTACATTTTTTGTAATTTTCATAATCTATCCAATGCATTCGGCCAAATACAGCCTGTATTTTGAATTGAAAATAATAAGCAAGCTGTTTTGATGCAAACACTAGTGAATTAATGTATCTTGTTTCTTTATTAATACTTAGGTCAATACAAACATTCTTCCAAATATCTTACTTTGTGTTCAGCAGAAAACAGAAATTCATACTGGTTTTGAAAAACTTGAAGGTGAGTAAATTATGAAAGAATTCTAATTTTTCGGTGAACTATCCCTTTAATTTCATAGTCAGCCTTCCATCAAAGAAGGTGTAAATCCCAGCACAATCATATATATAAGAAAGGTGATTTAAGCAATTTTGAGCATGGCATGGTTGTTGGTGCCTGACGGGCCAGTCTGAGTATTTCACAATCTGCTCAGTTACTGGGATTTCCACGCACAACCATTTCTAGGTGTTACAACCCCTTGACTCGAGGAGAAGCAACATGAATAGAGAGGCCGAAATCCAATTTGCAAAATAATAGGTGTTTAATCAAGAAGACAAACATAACTACAAGGAAGGATTAAGATTACAGAAGTTACAAAACACATAAAGCCTTGGACTGAGAGGATGTCCAAGCTACCAGGAATGCAGAGATCATGCTCCCAGCCTTTTGTTCCAACACATCATATTCCTCTGACTTGTCAACTCTCAGACTTCTTATAAGCAGCATGGTCAATCACCGTCAATTCTCCACAACTGTTGCTGCGTTCCAATTCATTTTTATCATGCCCTTCACTCGCAAACTTCCCTCCGTCTCGTTCACTCGGATGTGTGTCATTGCTTACGTTGCATGAGTGCCCAATACTGGCGGAAACTTTGCAATGGACTGAACTGGAACGCCCTAAGCCCTTGATCACTTGGAATCCACTATGGAGTTGATTTATTATTTATTTTTTTCCTTTACGAAATTGTTTAATGCAGCATTCTATATGTATATGGATGTGTTTGAGTTGTTTTAACCTGTTAAGCTGATTTCTAAATTTTGAAAAAATCCTAAGAAATGTATACTCAGACTAAAACAAATACAGTTTGTGAATCCTTTGCACTAAAAGCATAATTATGGTCTCATTTGAAAGCAGACACCTGGCAGTTTACTGTAAAGTCAAAATGATAATATTTTTTATAATAAAAAAAAGCTATAATAAGCTTCAAAGTTTTGTAAAGTTATTAGAAATTTATTTGTATGATATATCTTTATGAAAATAAAATTGAAGTGGGCCTTGGAGAAATCTAGAAATGCACTACATCTAAAGCCACAAGTCTGACCATGTTATATTTCAGATCTGAAGATGATCAGTCTAAAACTCTGAATTTTATTAAACGTTTTACAAGATCGTTTCATGTGATTTTATTTTGAGATATCGCTGAAATATCAACTGATGTTTATTGCCACATCTTCTCAGCTTTCAGTCGCTGTATTGCCTCTATTGTTTAGAGGTGCAAACTGCCCCATTCAGTTTGTCTCCCCGGCATTCACACTTCTGCGGACTGGTTATGGCTCCAATTATTATTCTTTTGCCTGCATTATAATTACTAACGATTCTCTATTCAAACTGTTCTATTCAAACCTCATTTCTAAATCAAACCTCTCACTTTACCCTCACTGAGACTCTATTGAATGCATTTCGTCCAAATAAGCATTTCAGTAGTTTTAAATTTAGAAAATGTTCATAAAAATAAAGTATTTACTCAGTGGCAGGTGCCTCTAGGGCAAGCTAGCATGTTAGCTTAGCACACCAGCAAAACAACAATTTATACGATTAAAATCATGTTTTATTCAAAACTTGCTTCATATCACTTTATATTTTATATGTAGAGTGTTTTATATAACAATATGTGATCTCATATAGCTTCGGGTCAAAAAATCTGACAGAAAATATACAATGCTAAAAGCTATGTGGAATAGCATTGCATTATAAATATCATCTATTATGAAACCACCCAACATGGCATAAAGAACACAGACCAACCATATATTGCCGCGATTGTGTGTTTATTGTCTTAAAACGTGTTTATCTGCATAAAATAGCGATCTGACGATCCCAGGGAGCTGTGTGGATATGTCCATATGTCAGATACTTCCTGAATGTCACATGGTGTGTCTGTTCTTCATGTGTTCCCCATGGGGTGAATTTTCAGTAGTACAGCTTTCCAGCGCCCTCCGGCTGCCAGAATGAATTGAAAACACAGCATATCACAGCCTACTGCTCTCATAATCACACATCCGCGGATTTTGGATAAAGATTGAATAAATAATACTTCTCTGTATAGAAATTTGACTCAAACGTGTGAGAATCTATCAATATTTCTCCACATCTGCACACTTTTGAAGTAAAAGCCCTGAGGGAAGTTGTTTTGTCGAGTGTCTTCATGACGACCAAGGAGGATTTTTTTATGAATGGGAGCAAATGACGCGCATATTACAATCAAAAGGTAGCGACGCCCAAGATCATATTCATAACTCCTGGCACATATTAACACATTACGGTCATTATAAGACTTTAAAAATAAAACAGAGGTAAAAAAATTAAACTTTAGTCTTAGATCTTTTTAATGATGTATAGTTTGTCAAGGTAATTACTTACATCTGATAGTAATTTTGAGCTAATTTAAACAAAGAGACCTTCAGTGCGTCCTCGTCCTCGTGACGGTTATCAGGTTAAATGTTTTTAAAAATATCATAAAGTTGTTTGTGGTGGGGTAAATTAAACACGATATGTGGTGACGTCACAATCGCGTTGCATTGTGGTATATGAAGCTGCCTGAAGTGTACATATGAAGTAGACTCGCTCACTCGGTCAAAATCGAGGGAGCAAGGGTCTGTCCATATAAACTTCCCTTGTCCACTTCACGAAGTGGAACGCACTTCAAAATGGCGGCAGGGATTCCCCCAAGGGGAAGTGCTTAGGGAAGTTTGCAAGTGCGTGTCTAATAGTGGAGTGGAACGCAGCACGAGTCTCAGCGCTCAACCTGAAAACATACACAACATTTATCTAGAGACCCCTGCTGGACAAAATAAAGTACTACACCCCGTAAGTCGTCAGGGTTTTACAAAGTATGGTGTGAAAAGGGAAAAAAATCCAGTATGCAGAATTTCTATAGGCGAAAATCCCTTGTTGATGCTAGAAGTCAGAGGAGAATGGGCCGACTGATTCAAGCTGATAGAAGAGCAACTTTGACTGAAATAACCACTCGTTACAACCGAGGTATGCAGCAAAGCATTTGTTAAGCCACAACACGCACAACCTTGAGGTGGATGGGCTACAACAGCAGGAGACCCCACCGGGTAACACTCATCTCCACTACAAATAGGAAAAAGAGGTTACAATTTGCAGAAGCTCACCAAAATTGGACAGTTGAAGACTGAAAATTGTTGCCTTGTCTGATGAGTCTCGATTTCTGTTGATCCATCATGCCTTGTTACCACTGTGCAGGCTGGTGGTGGTGGTGTATTGGTGTGGGGGATGTTTTCTTGGCATACTTTAGGCCCCTTAGTGCCAATTGGGCCACGGCCTACCGGAGCATTGTTTCTGACCATGTCCATCCCTTTATGACCACCATGTACCCATCCTCTGATGGCTATACCAGCAGGATAATGCACCATGTCTCAAAGCTTGAATCATTTCAAACTGGTTTCTTGAACATGACAATGAGTTCACTGTACTAAAATGAGTTCACAGTCACCAGATCTCAACCCAATAGAGCATCTTTGAGATGTGGTGGAACGGGAGCTTCGTGCCCTGGATGTGCATCCCACAAATCTCCATCAACTGCAAGATGCTATGGGCCAACATTTCTAAAGAATGCTTTCAGCACCTTGTTGAATCAATGCCACATAGAATTAAGGAAGTTCTGAAGGTGAAAGGGGGTCAAACACAGTATTAGTATGGTTTTCCAGAATGCAGCTGCTTGGGTGGTCTTCCACAAGCTGTAGAAAACTCACGTCACACCTTTCTTCATCAGTTTGCACTGGCAGCCAATAGCTGCCCGCATCAAATTCAAGGCACTGGTGCTTGCCTACAAGACAACCACTGGTTCTGCACCAATTTACCTAAACTAGCGTCGTCAGACTTATGCACCCTCCCAAAAGCTTGCGTTCTGAAAGTAAACAACGCCTCGTGGTGCCATCCCAAAGAGGCAAAAAATCACTCTCACAGACCTTTTCATTAACCGTTCCAATCTGGTGGAGCTGCCAATCTCAATTTGATCTGTGGCCATTTTCCAAAAAACGTCTAAAGACGCATCTTTTTCAGCAGCAACTGACCAGTTAAGCACTTTTTCATTTTTCTTATTAAAAACAAACAAACAACAACAACAACAACAACAAAAAAAACTGCCAACTGAGACTCATTACAGCACTTGCATAATGTTGCCCCTTGTTGGTCTAATTGCTTATATTGCTCTCCTCATTTGTAACTCGTTTTGGATAAAAGCATCTGCTAAATGATTAAATGTAAATGTTTCAAATCAGATAATTCTTATATTATCAATATTTGTCAACCAACAAACACACTTTGTCATTCATAAAATAATGGTTTAGGGTTAGTTCTAAAGTACTGAGAAATGTGTCCTAGCGATTGTAAAAAATCATTGGCAAACAACATAAAAGAGCCTTATTCATAGTCAAAGAGAATTACAGAATACAAGGATGACAGAAGTTTGAAGCACTGTTGATTCCAGTTAATGAGGCAAGGGGAGTCTTCTTAATTAGCCTGTTAATCAGCAGTTTTGCAAGAGATAAATTAAAGCTTTTCAGCATAAAAGAGTAATTTGTTGGATCCCAGTATGGAGGAGAAAACACGAAAAGACACACAGCATGCACATACACATTACATACTCACTAACAGAAAAAAAAAAAGGAAAAAAAAGGCGAGAAAGCTCTGTTCTGTGTGGTTATCTAACACAAGCAATTAACAAATTTGTATTAATAAATATAGGAGTTTTTTGTGGTAGCTAAGATCACAGATGGTTCAACAAGTTCAAAAGGAAAGCTCCTCTAAACATTTCCGCCACCTACTGGATTGGAGTGTTAAGTGCTAGATGGCACAGAGGAAGAACAATGGATTGATTATGGATTAACTATTCTGTTAAAGCTGCAATATGTAAAATAAAATCTGAAAAATATCTAAAAAACCACTAGGCCATGTTATATATTTTGTTCACTTGAGTACTTAACAATATCCCAGATGTTTCCAACTATTTATAAATCATAAGAAAATGGCTTTTTTATCCAAGGAACCGGGACGTGTGACGAAGTCGCCTGTCAATTGCATCATATCTGCATTATTTTTTGCAGAAATACTTTTCTCTTATCCCGATTTTTCACCGGCTGTGAGGTGAAGACCACATGTCCAAAGACTGTGCTCAAACTTGGTGTGATCAAACTAAGCCTTTGTTTTGAATAGGATACCTCTAGTGCAGGGGTGTCCAACCCTGGTCCTGGAGAGCTACCTTCCTGCAGATTTTATCTCCAACCCGAATCAAACACACCTGAACCAGCTAATCATGGTAATCAGGGTGCTAGATAATTACAAACAGGTGTGTTGGAGCAGTGCTGGAACTGAAATCTGCAGGATGGTACTCCAGGAGGAGGGTTGGACACCCCTTCTCTAGTGGATGGAAAAGTTACATAGTGCACCTTTAAATCTTCCGAAAAGAAATAAAGAAATAAGTCTATTAAACAAAGAAAACAAACAGAATTTCAACAAGATGAACACTGCAACAATGTGACAATTTTTATTATGAAGTTTATATTTATTTGTCTATATTTTTCCTATTGCTTGTAATTTGTTTCTTTTTCTAATTTAATTACTGACTGTTTACTTGTCTTCAATAATTGCTTATTTAGCCTAGTTTTTGCTTTGGTAATCCATAAATTGTAAATGCAACGTGAATGGCATCTTAAACCCAGTCTTTTTGAGAAGTTGAGGTGAAATTAAAACATAAGTTTCTAAGCTGTGGTACTCACCAAAATGTTATGTTTAATTAAATACAGTTCCAGACAGATTGCAGCCTAATAGAGATACTTCACTCTTTGGCCAAATTTAGTATGTATTTTTTGTGTATTTTCAAAATTCAAAATACAGTATTTGTATTTAAATCATTTTCCCCCCATACAGCATTTAGAATTTTATTTTAATACATTTCAACTAACGTTTTTTTTTTTAAAAATACATGTTCATGTATTTATTCCTATCTCTGGCAATACTTTTAACCTTTTAATTGATCACACTTAGGGATTTTACCTGAAACAGGCAACTTGAGAACTGAACAGCCAGTGTGTGTGGCTTCTTTTTCATGTTTGCCAAAGCAACCACCCAGAACAAGCAAGTGGGCAAGCACCATTAACATTTTCATCAGAAAATGTAGCTACTTTTGCAATTCCATTTGGTAACGCTAGAGGCACAGCGATTTACACTTCATCTTTAAGCAAAAAACACAAATTCATCTTAAGATTAATAATGGCGTTAAAATGGCTTTTTAAAAGGATTTGTGGTTAAGGGCTTCAAAAATCCCTTTGGCAGTTAGAAATATGATTAGCTTGTTGGTTTTGCTAAGATTTAATGGAACAATAATTGGATTTGATTGCTTGTCTATGATGGCGCGTGACCACTGAATCTTGTGCAAATGGATTTCTGCTGTAAAGGTATGCTGGAAATCATCTTGGCCACATTAAGGAATTCAATTTGATGAAATATGTAAAACTTCCCTTTGTCCTTGGGACAGCTTCCTAAGGCGTGACAAGAAACTCATTAAGTTAAATCTCCAGGCAAAAGCATTACATAACCATATAGAGGCTGGATTAAGGCTCTGAAGTCAATGCCAAACAGTTACAAAATAGTACTGTGGTGGTTGAGGGATGACAGCATTGCTGTGTTACTTTAATAAGTATCTTAATACTGAATATACATGTACCAAATTCACGCATCATGCTATTTTGATGAAAATATAAGCTTATTTCAATATTTAAAAAATAGATCACTTCCAAAACATCAACCTTAATAAATAATAATGTAAAATATTCACTTTTTACATATTAGCCAATTAAAAATAATAATAATAAAAATAAAAAAAAACATGCAATGAGGACACTTCTGTCCCTATAGCATCTAACGCTCTTAAGGTAAAAAAAATAAAAAAAAACTGCTCCTGCAACACTGTAAAAAAAAATAAAAATAATCAGGTCTCCAATTGAAATTTTTCTAGTGGCTGATCACATCTAATTTTTTTAGTTGGACAAATTAAATTTCTGTGAATTAAATTGCATCAATTCACAGAAATTCAATTTGGCCAACTGAAAACTGTAGTTGTGATCAGTCAAATTTCAATTGGAGACCTGATTTTTATTATTATTATTATTATTTTATTTTTATTTTTTTATATAGTTTCTTTTTCTCTGATATATATGTCCATTGTGACTGGGAGCATGAACTTGTCCAGCAATGACATCCTGTTCCACAGGAGTAGGACACACAAAGGTCGAATTCCCTTAGTCATTAAAAAATGATGGCTTAGCTTCACAAAATAGAAAGTGGCTGTAAGAAAAACCCACATTTACACTATCAGATCAATAATCACATAAAGATGTTACAAATCTGCCTGAAAGAGGACATGTGTCTACATCATCCTAATGCATGGTTAGGAGGAGAGTTTGAGTGGTCATCCTCTCCAAGGATCACAGATGGAGAATTGCAGAGATTAGTTGAGTCTTAGGGGCAGAAAGACTAAAAAAAAAAAGATCAAACAGCAGATTAGTGCATTTGTTTGGTAGGGTTAAAAGAAAAATCCTCCTCGCTCATCCAAAAACAAACTCCAGCATGTTCAGTTGTCAGACACGACTGGAACTTCAAAAGGGACCGACTTTTATGGCAGTAAACTAGATGAATGTCCATGATTAAATATACTGCTGTTTTTTTTATGTTGGAGGCCTATTTTTTTTTTTTTTTTTTTTGCTGGAGGTCCTGGACATCTTGTTCAGATACATGGTTTCATGGATTCTAAATACCAGCAGACAAAAAAATCTAAACCTGACAGCCTCTGCTAGAAATCTTATAATAGACTTTAATAGTAAATCTATAATAGTAAATCTTTCATCAGGGCAACATCAGAGAATAAAATGAAGCTCCTGCCATGACCATCCCAGATCCCTGACCTGAATCCTATAGAAAATGATTTGGGTAAACTGAAGAGAAGAAGCACCAAAATGTAGCTAAGCATCTGAAGGATCTGGAGAGCTTCTTTATGAAGGAATTGTCTCAATGTCTTGTTGGGGGGTTCTAATTGGGTGCCAATAATTGTGGCCAACATTAACTAGAGAAAAACACCCCGAAAGGTATGAATTTTTTTACTTGAACGATAAAAAAGGAAAAGGATAAACAATGCAGATTTATTTTCACAGCTACCTTTGCTCATATTTACCAAGGGTGCCAATATTAGTGGAGGGCACTGCATATGAATGCATTGAGACTCATGTCCTTAGAGCTTGTGGTTGAAATGCAAAATCAATTCAGTCAAGTAAAAAAAAAAAAGCTCAAGTGATGACAAAGAAAGTAAAAACTAGGTTTTAGAGATTTCCCAAATGTACCCAACTTTTTCCTGTGTCTAATAGACATTAAACAGCTGTAATACACAAACACATACAAGCAGTCTAGCCAGCATTTGATCCCACTGAATTTATACATTATGTGACATTACAGTCAAGTCTAATAATTACACGCGTCCTCAGCTCAATGACTGACTCTCTCATCTGAAGGTCACAGATGACTTATGAGCAATTAATAATTGGAAGGATGGAGGGGGCTGGAGGGGGTCACATTGATTAAAGGCTTGCTAATATATGGGGGAAAGCACACAAGTCAGTGCTTCTTATTGATTACAGCTAATGTGATTACATTAAAATGTAATTTTAGATTAGATTAGCATTAGATGCTAAATGCACTAAAGAGCTAAGCAAATATTGGTTGTCATGACCTTTCTGCAGAATCCAGCCTGGAATTAGATTTAATTTAGTTTGCATTTCACACATTACATGATGCACCAAAGCAGTTTTACTTAAAGTGCCCCTATTTTGCTATTTTTAAGACTGCTAATTTTGTTTTGGAGGTCAACTACAACAAGTTTACATACATAAAAGGTAAAAAAAAAAAAAAAAACAGTTTAATTTTTTCATAATATACATTGCACATCACCACCACCAATGGTTCTCAAACGACTCATATGGATGAATCAGTCTCTCTAAATCCCTCCTTTCTGTGAGCTTACTCTGCTCTGATTGGCCAGATGGCCCAGTCTGTTATGATTGGTCCGGAAGCAAAACAGCCATTACCATAACTGAACTCCAGCTCCTATAGGCTTCCTTAGGCTCAGCAATTGTATATAGTGTGAAGACACTAATGATGGCATTGATTTTACCATAATCTGTGCGCGAGTCAGATGATGAAACATTGGATGTCATCACAAGAACAACTTGAGTAGGTTATTTCTCCATTTTGAGGTATGTTATATGTTACAACTTTAATTCCTCACCATCAGCATTAACAAGTGTATGCGTTACTCGCATCACTTACATTGGCGATCGCCAGCGTAACGTGATTTCAGCAGTTTGGCACGTGAATTAATACACTGATTCATAACCGCTCTAATCTTTATTTGAGGATTAAAAAACAAACCCAGAAGAGAAGACAATGCTGAATAAAGTTGTAGTTTGTTATTTTTGGATCAAAATGTATTTGGTGCTTCAAGAGATTCAAGTAACTGATGTCACATATGGACTACTTTGATGATGTTTATATTACCTTTCTAGACATGGACAGCACAGCATGCATACGCTCTTAGACTAAATAGAAAATATCCTAAACTGTGTTCTGAAGATGAACAGAGGTCTTATGGGTGTGGAATGACATTAGGAAAAGTCATTAATGACAAATTTTATTTTTGGGTGAACTAACCCTTTAAAGTTCCCAAAACAATTCTTACTCCATCCTTTATCTTTTATCAAAGTGAGAACAGACAATCCGTATTAATAGAAAGTTTTAGGTAATAGTGGCCCACAGCTGATTTGCAGTCAGTAATAGCTGGTTAGCCAGAAACGTACAATATGAAATACAAAACTACATATTTTGAACAGCCAGAAGAAAGGTAGACATTAGATACGTACAGGTTGTGCTTATGATGAGCAAGCTGGTTCAAGTAGACTTTAATAGGCACTGTTAAGATATAGACTTAAATAAAAAAAAGCTTAAGTGGGCAAGACTAAGTATTAACCGAAGTCACAATTTTTGCACTAACATAGTAAAATCCAAGTTGTTCTTAGACAGCTCTTCTTGCTGTGTAAATTTGTTTGCATTCCTAATAGTCGATTTCTGCATAAGTGAAAGCAGTGAGCTTCTCAAGTGAAAGTTACTGGTCCCCAACATGTGATTGGCTGTTCACTACTGATGTCACAGCCAAACCTGAGTTAACAGAAAGCAGATGAGCAGCATCACAAGACAAACACCTGAATTGTTTGGTTTCAAGTTGAGAGCGAGCCAATCCCGTAAGCCTGAGGTCACAAAGCTACCGTCATGGTACAGGCCCCAGGTTAGCAACTGGAGCTTGGCAAAGTTCAGGCTTGTGCAGAAATTGGTTTAGTTCAACACAAGCTCAACTTTGAACTTAGACCAAGAACAGTCACAAAAGAGCAGACTCTGAAAACAGACACTGAGTTTAAGAAGTTTATTAAACCACTAGAGTCACACGACCAGGTTAACTTCTCCACTAGACACCACAGTTTGCCCACTAGAGACGGTCTTGATGTTGGCATCTCTCCCTGGAAAAGCAGTGGTAGAATAATGAGGGGCATTTATAAAATAAATAAAAAAATAAATATATTCCTGAAAGTTTATTGAAAGCACTCACGTTTCCTAGTGCAGCTTTGCTCACAGGAGCCAGAAGAGGGATGGCACACTGCTGTACTACAGTGGATGAAGATCTAACAGGGTGAGAAAGGGTTAAGCCACAGAAATAAAAACTAAAGTTAAGGGGTTAAGGCAAGGCTGAGGATCATACGGTTTCTTGCAGAGGAGCCAGTGATGCTGGATCCACAAATGTGAACATCTTTACAGCAAAGCGCTTGTAGTGGGTTGGGAACTGAAGACCAGAAGATTCAGGCACAGGAACCAGTGTGGTCAGGTAACGGTCATCCTGGTAAGGGCATCTGAACGGCAAAGAGGCAGTCAGAAATGCCTTGCAGCACACTAGATGGAAAAAGACGGCCTTACTCACCCATCGACCAGAAGGTCCCACTGGGGTAGACTGAGTGGACTGGGGGTTGATGTCGCCCAGCAGCGTCCCAGCATTAGGACAATGTTGGGGTCAGTCCTCTCCAAAATATGCACCTCAACAAACACAGGCTCCCGTAGGACTTTTGTGACTGGATAATCAGCATCACTGTAGTAGGATGTGTAAGCCTCATCCCCTGAGGAAGAAAACCAGCTGTTAACCAGAAACTGCTGCAACCTGGAGTTTCAGAAAATACTTCTATATACTTGGGACAGACACTTACCTTCTGCACAGCCTTTGGTGACACATTGACCATTTGCCAGTCTAAGCTCCACCCTGAGGGGTCCAGGAGCAGCTACTGGTGACGGTGCAGGAACAGTGTTGACCTCCACAACCAGAGCTTCCACAGAAGTAGCGGAGTACCTACACTGGAAGAGAAGCCTGGACAACAAACAGTGAGCTTAGCATTTATTAAGGATTAACAAAATATACATTATATATATAAAAAAAAAACCTACTCAAAATGGCTGTCCCTTGTGATGGAACCAAGTGGTCCAACAGCCACTTCATATGAGGAGGTCATTCTGTTCTCATACACCACATATCCACTGTCCTCCTGCAAATAGTAAATGTTGGCATCCAGTCCATTCGAAGCCATGCAGAACAGAACCACAAGCAGCTACTCACAATCATGTTCGTACCACATGCAGTGACAGGGAACTGGTATATAGCAAAGGAAGGTGTGGATCCCACAGGACTGCAAGCTGGGTCACTTCCACCCAGGAGATGGACTGAATCCAGGCTCAAGCGAGGTAGGGTAACATCTCTAGCCACCACTACCACAAACTGACCATCTCTTATACACTGAACAGTCACTGGAACAAGGTACAAGAGCAGGCTATTGTGGAGCAGCAGTTTAACATGAACACCTTTACACTGACTGAAAACTCTTACCTGCCTTCCCATAGAAACACTGCTGTCCGTTAAAACAGCAGTTGATAGCTTGACACTCAGCACCACTGATACCAGGTGGGCCACACTGGATCTGCTCATAATCAGCTACAGCACATTTGTCAAAGGGCTCTGCCTGCGCCACTGGCTGCTTAGGCAACTTTTGACTAGCTTGCTGTTGAACCTGCTGAGGAAACTGTTGACTAGCTTGTTGAACTGGCTGTTGAAGCCACCGGTCAGTTTTCTGTAACATCAGAGTTTGAGGATTCTGGGGCAGATTACTCCACTGTGGAACTGCATGACAGAAAGTAAAAACCCACACACAAAGTGTCAGCAATTGACCAGCACACCAACTTCCTGCCATTGTTCAACAGCTAGTCACACTGTTTAGATGCTGCGCTTTGGTCTTTTTGTATTCTACAGATTTTGGCTAATTTACGATAATCCCTCCCCTTTTCATTAACAGTCATGATTCTCCAGACTTGCACAAATGGGAGCTCATGCTACTAGAAGATTATCATTGGTTCTCAAAATTAAACACGTGATGTTTTTTTTATTCCAATTATGGCCTGTTTCAATAAGTAGATTCAAGTTTAAAAATATTATTTAATCAGGTAAAGCTTTAAGCATAAAAGGTTCATAGGTGTAGGACTCATCACTCTGACATATTAAATAAATACCATTCAGTGTCTATTTCAATTTGCAGTAGCTGTTTCCTCAGTCTAATGCTCTTTTCACATAATGTAATCTAATCCAACCAGTTACATTTGCGAATTAGGATAATTTAATTCAAATTAAAATTTTACTAAGGCCAACAGCAATGACGATTTTCTTTTGCTTTGCAATTTCCAGTCAAATTATTTAAAGATTCTTAAATCAGTGTACATGTTCTAGGACTACTTAAATTTATTTCCTGGAACTTATTTTTTTTCTTCCTTTTCATATTTTGCAAATTATTTGGGCAATAGGGTAAGAACAATTACTCAGTAAGAAACGCATTTGTGCAGCATGAATGAACGAAGTATTTTAACACCACTGGTGCTTTAAAAAGGGGGAGGAGAGCAAAAGAAACTCTGGGTTTACGAAGAAAACCTGCTTCATACCAGGTTAGGTTCGCAGAGTAAAGCCCTATTCGGACGGGATTAGGTTAACATGGGGACGTGGGGGTAAAGTAATTTTACCTCAGGACATCTGTAATATTAATGGGAAATTCACACGGGATAAGACATCTCAGCAAGACTAGCAGAAGTGCGAGGAGTAACTCGCTTTACGCACCACAGTTACCTCCTTGTCGTCATGTGCATATGATGTTGCTGTTTTCACATGAACAAACACACAACATGAGTGACAGTATGAACTCTGTCTCATATATATATATATATATATATATATATATATATGTTTTATAAAACAGTTAGGTCCAGTCTTACGATTCTGATTGGATTGGTTTGTAAAAGACACTTTCCTTGAGCTAAAATAAGTGCTTTTGATCTTTTTGCTTTAAATGATATGCGGAAAATACTGGACCATTGCTACCAAGTTGTCCCACCACCTACAACGCAACCGAATGCTTCAAGCGCCTCCAAGCTTGCAAAATGCGCTTTTTTAACTTTTAAACAGGAAATGAGGGAATTTTACCATACATTTTTACAGCGGGTCTATTTGAACGGGAATAAGTATTACCCAAGGTAATTTTTCCGGACCTTTTTACAGAAATTAAAAGTATCGGTAATCTTCACTGACATTGTCCATAATGATTACAGAGATGGCACATTCGGACGGGACTTAAATCACAGAGAACCTCTGGTAATAATTACTTTACCCCCACACCCTTATGTTAATCTAATCCCGTCTGAATAGGGCTTAAATTACCTCTCTTTCAGAAACGTGCTTGACTTACCCTGTTTTTGGGGGTTAAACATACCTCCCATTCTGAAACAGAAAACATAGAGTTCACCTCATTTCAAGGTTAACATACTCAGAGTTTTCACTTAACATCCTTTCTGAAAGAGCCCCAGACTGCATAATGTTCAAACTCATCAGATCACTGCTCTATGGCAGAGGAAATGGTTGAGGAGACACTAGGAGCAAGCTGCAAAGGAAGTCGGAGGTAAATAAATAATTGTGTAATGTGATGCTGTTGCGGCTAGCCGAGCAAATGTTTGTGCTTTTTTTCTGTTTGATATAATTGTAAATATATCTATTAAAATACCGATATTTAGGTCTATAACTCCTCCCTGAACCTGCTGCCTCCCTTATTGGCTGTAGGTCATTTTCAGTCAGAACACATTTCACTCAGCAGGTTTTGAATCCCAAAACCTGTCAGCGGAAAAAGTGTAGCACCCACACCTCTCGCAGTTCAAAATGCTTACGCTACATCTGACGACACTGCACACCAGTTACGCTTGTCAGGCATAGCTTAAGCTTTTTGAACGGCGAGAAGCGCGGGCACTACGCTTTTCCCCAGAATTCAATATGGAAGGCGATTAGCCGAAAGCTAGATAATTTACTTTATAACATTTTAAATATGGAGATATTTCTTACACAAATGCATCAATTAGCTTCAGAAGGTCTTTATAAACCCCCCAGAGCCGTGTGGATACGTTTTATGATGGATATAGATGCACTTTTATGGACAGTCAATGCCATTATAAAGCTTGGAAGAGCCAGGACAATTTTTAAATAACTCTGATTTTATTCGTCTGAAAGAAGAATGTCATATACACCTAGGATAACTTGAGGATGAGTAAATCATGGGCTAATTTTCATTTTTTGGGTGAAATAACCCTTTAATGTGACAAATCATGGACAAATATCATAGAAGACTAGAATGGATAAACCCAGCCTGATCTGCCCGCAATTTGATTTCACCCAACAGCTCAGGCTGGAAAACTGTTCATACTTTTAACTTGCTTCTGTTACAAATTTGCGGGGACCAATCACAAACCGGCTAATCCACCTGCCGAGCTATAGGTGACAGATAAAGAAGCGATGAATCGTTGGTCTGATTTGGTTGAAGGACTATCTAATTGTGTACAGAGTCATTTGAACTATGCCCCTTGATCAGATCTCTTGTGGTCTGATTGGTTTAAGGACAATCCAATTTCATACAGTCATTTGAACTCTCCTGTTGATCACACCTTTGGGCAGTAAAAACACAGAGCAGACTCCCCAGACCAATGTTCAGTCTTAAAGGGATCCCCTGGTGTTGAGACTTGTATGGCTTAATATAACATAAATGATGTCTCTTACTGAATTATGTAGTAGAAAACCCATGAAAGATCTACGTTATTTTAAAAATCGATTTTATATTTGGACCATGGGCGGCGCCATTTTGTTTGCGTTCTAGGTTGATGACGTAGAGTGGTTGAACTCCTCAATCAGCTGGCATTACCCGTAGCTATTTTTACCACAACGCAACTCGAAAATTGTTTCAGAGTTAAACAAAACCAATGAATTCCTTTGTAATTATACTTAAAACACACTCAAACATACATGTGCACACAAACTCACCTACACAAGTCACAAACAGATCGGCGGGCGCGCACACGACAGGCTCTGTCTCAATCGAGATGTTGGGTTGCTCAGTCTCCACGACAGGGGCTGAATCTGAAATCGACCCTATACCCTTAAATAGGGCATTATTTGAAGGGACGGACATTTGTAGTCTTGTCCGACACCATAGTGGACATGTTCGAGTGCAGTCATTCAGTCTCACGTTCCACCGCAATAACTAGTGTAAAGCCGATTTACAAACAGCTGTCCGACTTCACGCACTCAAACATACATGTGCACACAAACTCTCTCTCTCACACAGACTCACACACACCCCAACAGATTGGCGCGAACACACACACACACACCCCAACAGATCGGCGCGAACACACACACACACACCCCAACAGATCGGCGCGAACACACACACACACCCCAACAGATCGGCGCGAACACACACAGTGCGTGCGCGCATACATAACCCTCAATCTATTCCCGTGTTGATATCCTGTTCAACACATCCTGTTCCCTAGATAGACTGTTGATAGTAGATTAACTATAATGCCTAATGTGACCAGCAGAGGGAAATATCTAGGTAGGACGATGGGATAAAGTAACGTGAGGAAGAGAGGCAGGATGTTTTGGTGATGATGCATGCGATTGAGACAGAGCAGTCTGTCAGAGGTGTGTGTGTGCGCGCCCGCCGATCTGTTTGTGACTTGTGTAGGTGAGTTTGTGTGCACATGTATGTTTGAGTGTGTTTTAAGTACAATTACAAAGCAATTCATTTGTTTTGTTTAACTCTGAAACAATTTTCGAGTTGCGTTGTGGTAAAAATAGCTACGGGTAACGCCAGCTGATTGAGGAGTTCAACCACTCTACGTCATCAACCTAGAACGCAAACAAAATGGCGCCGCCCATGGTCCAAATATAAAATCGATTTTTTAAATAACGTAGATCTTTCATGGGTTTTCTACCACATAATTCAGTAAGAGACATCATTTATGTTATATTAAGCCATACAAGTCTCAACACCATGGGATCCCTTTAAGAGATTGAGCTTGGTCTGGTGATAGCCTGACAAATAGAAGACCCCTTTTGAAGCATTTATTTCGCAAATATAATATACAACATATTTAGCTTTCAAATAGCATTGTAAAAATGGCCAAAAGTGACCAGAGGTACTGGGTATGCTTAAGTATTAGTACAGGCAGTTTTGTTAGTCCAGCCATAAAGGCACAAACACCAAAACAGACAAGTTGAACATCCAATTTGATATTAAGAACAGTGGCCCAGGAACCTATACCAAAGCCAGTATAGCTAGCCAGATGTTTAAGCTTAATGTTTGCCAGTCCTGGGTTTTTAAGTGCCATTAAAGTGGTCTGGCTGTTAGCAGTGTTCATCTTCATAGCAACTTATGCTCTACAGCTAATGCACTCTGGAGCAGGTTATTCTGGAGAAGACCTCAAATTAAATTTGGACCAATCATTTGTGAGAAAGTCACACCTCTATTGCAAAAAATTTAAGCCTCAAGTTTCTAGTACAGATTAATGGTCACTACTTGGCAAATGGTGCTTAGACTAAAGTGTCTGGCTTTTCAAATTTAGATATTACTAATTATGCCCTTAATCAATTACATACAATTTAAAATCACTGTTAAAATAGACTATACAAAAATTTAAATTCATACAAATGAGCTTAAAAGCAATAAAAAAAGTGACCACAGGTGAGCTTAAGTGGTCAAGACTAAGTATACAAGTCATAAATTTACTTGCACTAACAGCAAGATGTATCTTTAAGTTGTCCTTAGACAGCTCCTTTCTTGCTGTTTAAATTCTTAATATTAGTCATGTGTTCTGCAGGAGAGACAATAAGCGCACTTCTTTCACAACATGTGATTGGTTGTTCACTACTGATGTCAGTCAAACTCAGAGTCAAAGCCCAAGTTGACAGAAAGCAGCGTCACAGGACCAACAATGCTGGAATTGATTTGCTCGTCTCAACTTGAAACCAATCCCATAACCCTGAGTTTGCAAAGCTACCATCAAGTACAGACCCCAGATTAGAAACTGGAGCTTGGCAAAGTTCAGGCTTGGGCACAAACTGGTTTATTTCAAGATGAACACAACTTTGGGAGAAAGATAAATGGTTTAGTAATCTGGCCTAAAATCAAACCTAGAACAGTCACAAATAAGCAGACTCTGAAAACAGACACCGAGTTAAGAAGTTTATTAAACCACTAGTCACATGACCAGATTAACTTCTCCACTAGACACCACAGTTTGCCCACTAGAGACGGTCTTGATGTTAGCATCTCTCCCTGGAAAAGCAGTGGTAGAATCATGAGGCATTAATAAAAAAAATAAAATTCTCATGGTTCCTGAAAGTTTATAGAAAGCACTCACTTTTCCTAGTGCAGCTTTGCTCACAGGAGCCAGAAGAGGGATGGCACACTGCTGTACTACAGTGGATGAAGATCTAACATAGGGTGAGAAAGGGTTAAGCCACAGAAATAAAAACTGAAGTTAAGGGGTTAAGGCAAGGCTGAGGATCATACGGTTTCTTGCAGAGGAGCCAGTGATGCTGGATCCACAAATGTGAACATCTTTACAGCAAAGCGCTTGTAGTGGGTTGGGAACTGAAGACCAGAAGATCCAGGCACAGGAACCAGTGTGGTCAGGTAACGGTCATCCTGGTAAGGGCATCTGAACGGCAAAGAGGCAGTCAGAAATGCCTTGCAGCACACTAGATGGAGAAAGACAGCCTTACTCACCCGTCAACCAGAAGGTCCCACTGGGGTAGACTGAGTGGACTGGGGGTTGATGTCGCCCAGCAGCGTCCCAGCATTAGGACAATGTTGGGGTCGGTCCTCTCCAAAATATGCACCTCAACAAACACAGGCTCCCGTAGGACTTTAGTGACTGGATAATCAGCATCACTGTAGTAGGATGTGTATGCCTCATCCCCTGAGGAAGAAAACCAGCAGTTAACCAGAAACTGCTGCAACCAGGAGTTTTAGAAAATACTTCTGCATACTTGGGACAGACACTTACCTTCTGCACAGCCTTTGGTGACACATTGACCATTTGCCAGTCTAAGCTCCACCCTGAGGGGTCCAGGAGCAGCTACTGGTGGCGGTGCAGGAACAGTGTTGACCTCCACAACCAGAGCTTCCACAGAAGTAGCGGAGTACCTACACTGGAAAAGAAGCCTGGACAACAAACAGTGAGCTTAGCATTTAAGGATTAACAATTTATGCTAAAAAAAAAAAAAAAACCCACTCAAAATGGCTGTCCCTTGTGATGGAACCAAGTGGTCCAACACCCACTTCATACGAGGACATCATTCTGTTCTCATACACCACATATCCACTGTCCTCCTGCAAATAGTAAATGTTGGCATCCAGTCCAGTCGAAGCCATGCAGAACAGAACCACAAGCAGCTACTCACAATCATGCTCGTACCACATGCAGTGACAGGGAACTGGTATATAGCAAAGGAAGGTGTGGATCCCACAGGACTGCAAGCTGGGTCACTTCCACCCAGGAGATGGACTGAATCCAGGCTCAAGCGAGGTAGGGTAACATCTCTAGCCACCACTACCACAAACTGACCATCTCTTATACACTGAACAGTCACTGGAACAAGGTATAAGAGCAGGCTATTGCAGAGCAGCAGTTTAACATGAACACCTTTACATTGACTGAACACTCTTACCTGCCTTCCCATAGAAACACTGCTGTCCGTTAAAACAGCAGTTGATAGCTTGACACTCAGCACCACTGATACCAGGTGGGCCACACTGGATCTGCTCAAAATCAGCTACAGCACATTTGTCGAGGGGCTCTGCCTGCGCCACTGGCTGCTTAGGCTGAAACTGCTGAGGAAACTTTTGACTAGCTTGCTGTTGAACCTGCTGAGGAAACTGTTGACTAGCTTGTTGAACTGGCTGTTGAAGCCACCGGTCAGTTTTCTGTAACATCAGAGTTTGAGGATTCTGGGGCAGATTACTCCACTGTGGAACTGCATGACAGAAAGTAAAAACCCACACACAAAGTGTCAGCAATTGACCAGCACACCAACTTCCTGCCATTGTTCAACAGCTAGTCACACTGTTTAGATGCTGTGGTCTTTTAGTATTCTACAGATTTTGGCTAATTTACGATAATCCCTCCCTCTTCATTAACAGTCATGATTCTCCAGACTTGCCCAAATGGGAGCTCATGCTACCAGAAGATTCTCATTGATTGAAAAAATTAAACACGTGACGTTTTTTTTAATTCCAGTTATGGCCTGTTTCAATAAGGAGTTTCAAGTATAAAAATATTATTTAATCAGGTAAAGCTTTAAGCATAAAAGGTTCGTAAAAGGTTTGTAATTTCCAGTCAAAATATCTAAAGATTCTTAAATCAGTGTACATGTTCTAGGACTACCTAAGAAAAATTACATAAGTATTTAAATAAAAAAAATAAAAAAATACTCAGTAAGAAAAGCATTTGTGCAGCATGAATGAACGAAGTATTTAAACACCACTGGTGCTTTAAAGAGGGGGAGGAGAGCAAAAGAAACTGTGGGTTTACGATAAAAACCTGCTTCAGACCAGGTTAGGTTCACAGAGGAAACTCGCTTTACGCACCACTGTAATCTTGTTGTTGTCATATGCGTATGACATTGCTGTTATCACATGAGCAAACACACAACATGATATATATATATATATATATATATAGCTTTTTTTTAAAATAATGGAAACAGGAAATGAGGGAATTTTACCATACATTTACCATACAGCTGGTCTATTTGAACAGGACTAGTATTACCCGAGGTAATTTTTCCGGACCTTTTTACAGAAGTTAAAAGTCTCTGTAATCTTCACTGACATTGTCCGTAATGATTACAGAGATGGCACATTCGGACGGGACTTAAATCACAGAGAACCTCTGGTAATAATTACTTTACCCCCACACCCTTATGTTGATCTAATCCCGTCTGAAGAGGGCTTAAAGGGTTAGTTCACCCAAAAATGAAATTGATGTCATTAATGACTCACCCTAATGTCGTTCCACACCCGTAAGACCTCAGAGAGGTCAGAGAGGCCCGTGAGAATCATTGATCGATTCACTGATTCATGGCCATTTTAATCTTTATTTGAGAAACACGGAAGAGAAGACAATGCTGAATAATTAGGGGTTCAAGCACGAAGTGCTGAAACCCTATTGTAATTGTACTGATTTTTATTATTAGGGGTTCAAGCATGAAATGCTGAAACCCTATTGTAATTGTACTGATTTTTATTATTATTATTATTCTGCCGTAAAACTCATCGTGCAGACCAAACCGTAAATGCTAGAGACTTCAAACTTTGTCAATAGGTAGTCCAAAAATCGAGGAGAGGTTATCAAATTATGAGCCAGATTGGCCAATAGGTGGCGCTACAGCAACCAAAAACGCGAAATGGCTCATAACTCCTAAACCGTTCGTCCTAAGGGTCAAGTGTCTTATATCATTGGAAAGCTGAGACCATGACGAACAAAACGTATATCTCCGATTTAATTTCCGGTATGCAAATTTTTCCGCCATTTTGAATTTTGTCAAAAACCTACTTTTGCGAACTAGTCCCTGGTTTTTTGATATATCAGAACCAAACCAGTGCCAAAATGTTCTCTCTAGTCTGAATATCAATAATTATCAAAAAAAAGGTGAAATTTTGACTCAGGAACGAAAAGGGGCGTGGAAATGTACATTTAAGGCGGAGCCTATTTTACTAAAGAGGCTATAACTCCAGCAAGAAATGAGATATCTTCACCAAACTTGGTACACACGTTTATGGGCTCAGTCTTTGGTCACGATAAAAAAATCGCGATGATTGGCCACTTGGTGGCGCTATAACATGGAAAAAACACAAAAAGGGCTATAACCACGCGACCGCTAGTCCGATTGACTGGAAAATTGGTATGCAATGTCTTGGCCCAAGGTACCATGTCTGTCTATGAGAACATTGGCGTATCTCAAAAAACATGGCCGCCATTGGCCAATGAAATTTGAGCACCTATTAGACAGGGTTAACAGAAGTCAATCGGAACGAAACTCAGTGGGCATGTTTAACTCATGGTCCTAGAGGTCTGTAAGAATTTTGAAAGAAATCGGCCACTAGTTGGCGCTAACGAGTTTTATGGCTCTGCAATAACGTGGCGTTGCCCACATCGGCAAAATATGCATATCATATGATAGATCTCCTCATGTTGAACAACTTTGCCTCTAGAACCATTGCTGTCAATCAAATCATTAAATAAATATTTGCAATTATGTTAAAAACCTACTTTTGCGAACTAGTCCCTGTTTTTTTGCCCAATCAGAACCAAACCAGTCTAGGACAATTCTCTGGACTCTCTAGATCAATAATTATTAAAAAAAAGGTAATTTTTTGCATTTGGATGGCTATAACAGGGCCATTTAGAAAAGAGGCGTGGCAAAATACACTCAAAAGCCTATAAATCCTAAGGGGAAACTCAAAACTTCACGAAAATTGTTGGGTATATGTGGCATAACATGTTGAAGACACATGCAAAGTTTTATGGAGATCGGAGTATAGGGGGCGCTATAAGTGTTAAAAAGCTTTGAAAACCATGTATTCCCTATGGTGAATCTCTGTAATCAGGTGGGGTTAAAACAGCCACATAATATGCATATATTATGATAGATCTTCTCATACTGAACAACTTTGCCTCCATAACCAATACTGTCAATCAAATCTTTATTTAAATATTCACAATTATGTTAAAAACCTCGTTTTGCAAACTAGTCCTAGGTTTTTTGCCTGATCGGAACCAAACCACAGCAGTATGATTCTCTGCACTCTCCTGATCAATTCATATTTAGACTTTATAAAGTCACTATTATAATATTTAAAATCACATTTTGTCAGTTTATCACTTCATTTCACCTGATATCTCTCAAATTCATTCAGTGCTTAAAAGCCTTTCATGCAAAAGGTGTCAAATGCTTAAAGACCTTAAATGGCTTGAACCCCGCTAAATGCTGCTCGCAGCTTTAATTAGGGGTTCAAGCCTGAAGGGCTGAAACCCTATTGTTATTGTTAATTTTCCCATGATGCATCATTCTCCATCTAAAACTGATCGGGCAGACCAAACCGTAAGTCGCAGAGACTTGAAACTTTCAGGGCTGGTGGCACTCACACCGACTACCTACGCCACCGAGGCACGCCCCGATCGGCCTGACGGGGGCGCTACAGCGAGCAAAAGTACGAAACGGCTCATAACTCCTTAACCGTTAGGCGTGGGCTCAAGTGTCTTATATCGTTGGAATCCTTGGCTCGGGACGGACAAAACGCATGCCTCGGATTGCCTCGTCACCCTGGGAAAAATTTCGGGAATTTTGGCATTTTCCAAAAACCTACTTTTGCGAACTAGTCCTAGGTTTTTGGCCCGACCGGAACCAAACCAGTGCAGCCAGATTCTCTGGAGTCTGAATGTCAATAATTATTAAAAAAAAGTGCAAATTTGGGTTCACAGTCCCTAAGGGCCGCCAAAACGTTTGAGGTGGGAGGGGCCCCTTTTACTCAATTGGCTATTACTCGTCAACGAAACGAGATATTGTCACCAAACTCAGCACGCCTATGTAAGAGCTCACTCTGTGGCTGCGTGAAAAAGGACACGGCGGACCGCCACTCGGTGGCGCTATAGCAACTAAAAAGCTGTCAAAATGATGCATTTCTATGGAAAATCCCATTCAATGGCTGAAAGCGGCCCTCTTCCTGCCTGATTTGCATACAGCATCACCAAATCAAGCGTGCGCATGCGTCACGGGATGCTAAAGAAGCTGGCAGACTTTAATGGTGCTTCAACTCTTATAAAGGGGAAAAATGCTCCATATTATTCTGTGCAAAACGACCTTTAAATGACCGAAAAAGGGTCTGCTCTGCGCAAAACTTCACCAAATCGGCTGAGGACGTGCGCCATATTATCCCAAAGAAGCGTGCAAACTTTTACGGAGATCGGGCCATCGGTAGAGGTTTTACAGTTTTAAAGGTTAAAAAAAGCACCACATTCGCATGATAAATGAGCTGAAAATATGAAAATCGACATTTCCCCCCCCCGATGGGCATGTCAAGACGCTTGATAAAGTTTTTGTAACCAGCAGCCCGAAAATCAAGTTCTCAGACCCTATCGTTGTTTTTTTATAGGCCTTTTAAGGCTCTTTTTATGCCCTTTTTATTAGGGGTTCAAGCCTGAAGGGCTGAAACCCTATTGTTATTGTTAATTTTCCCATGATGCATCATTCTCCATCTAAAACTGATCGGGCAGACCAAACCGTAAGTCGCAGAGACTTGAAACTTTCAGGGCTGGTGGCACTCACACCGACTACCTACGCCACCGAGGCACGCCCCGATCGGCCTGACGGGGGCGCTACAGCGAGCAAAAGTACGAAACGGCTCATAACTCCTTAACCGTTAGGCGTGGGCTCAAGTGTCTTATATCGTTGGAATCCTTGGCTCGGGACGGACAAAACGCATGCCTCGGATTGCCTCGTCACCCTGGGAAAAATTTCGGGAATTTTGGCATTTTCCAAAAACCTACTTTTGCGAACTAGTCCTAGGTTTTTGGCCCGACCGGAACCAAACCAGTGCAGCCAGATTCTCTGGAGTCTGAATGTCAATAATTATTAAAAAAAAGTGCAAATTTGGGTTCACAGTCCCTAAGGGCCGCCAAAACGTTTGAGGTGGGAGGGGCCCCTTTTACTCAATTGGCTATTACTCGTCAACGAAACGAGATATTGTCACCAAACTCAGCACGCCTATGTAAGAGCTCACTCTGTGGCTGCGTGAAAAAGGACACGGCGGACCGCCACTCGGTGGCGCTATAGCAACTAAAAAGCTGTCAAAATGATGCATTTCTATGGAAAATCCCATTCAATGGCTGAAAGCGGCCCTCTTCCTGCCTGATTTGCATACAGCATCACCAAATCAAGCGTGCGCATGCGTCACGGGATGCTAAAGAAGCTGGCAGACTTTAATGGTGCTTCAACTCTTATAAAGGGGAAAAATGCTCCATATTATTCTGTGCAAAACGACCTTTAAATGACCGAAAAAGGGTCTGCTCTGCGCAAAACTTCACCAAATCGGCTGAGGACGTGCGCCATATTATCCCAAAGAAGCGTGCAAACTTTTACGGAGATCGGGCCATCGGTAGAGGTTTTACAGTTTTAAAGGTTAAAAAAAGCACCACATTCGCATGATAAATGAGCTGAAAATATGAAAATCGACATTTCCCCCCCCCGATGGGCATGTCAAGACGCTTGATAAAGTTTTTGTAACCAGCAGCCCGAAAATCAAGTTCTCAGACCCTATCGTTGTTTTTTTATAGGCCTTTTAAGGCTCTTTTTATGCCCTTTTTATTAGGGGTTCAAGCCTGAAGGGCTGAAACCCTATTGTTATTGTTAATTTTCCCATGATGCATCATTCTCCATCTAAAACTGATCGGGCAGACCAAACCGTAAGTCGCAGAGACTTGAAACTTTCAGGGCTGGTGGCACTCACACCGACTACCTACGCCACCGAGGCACGCCCCGATCGGCCTGACGGGGGCGCTACAGCGAGCAAAAGTACGAAACGGCTCATAACTCCTTAACCGTTAGGCGTGGGCTCAAGTGTCTTATATCGTTGGAATCCTTGGCTCGGGACGGACAAAACGCATGCCTCGGATTGCCTCGTCACCCTGGGAAAAATTTCGGGAATTTTGGCATTTTCCAAAAACCTACTTTTGCGAACTAGTCCTAGGTTTTTGGCCCGACCGGAACCAAACCAGTGCAGCCAGATTCTCTGGAGTCTGAATGTCAATAATTATTAAAAAAAAGTGCAAATTTGGGTTCACAGTCCCTAAGGGCCGCCAAAACGTTTGAGGTGGGAGGGGCCCCTTTTACTCAATTGGCTATTACTCGTCAACGAAACGAGATATTGTCACCAAACTCAGCACGCCTATGTAAGAGCTCACTCTGTGGCTGCGTGAAAAAGGACACGGCGGACCGCCACTCGGTGGCGCTATAGCAACTAAAAAGCTGTCAAAATGATGCATTTCTATGGAAAATCCCATTCAATGGCTGAAAGCGGCCCTCTTCCTGCCTGATTTGCATACAGCATCACCAAATCAAGCGTGCGCATGCGTCACGGGATGCTAAAGAAGCTGGCAGACTTTAATGGTGCTTCAACTCTTATAAAGGGGAAAAATGCTCCATATTATTCTGTGCAAAACGACCTTTAAATGACCGAAAAAGGGTCTGCTCTGCGCAAAACTTCACCAAATCGGCTGAGGACGTGCGCCATATTATCCCAAAGAAGCGTGCAAACTTTTACGGAGATCGGGCCATCGGTAGAGGTTTTACAGTTTTAAAGGTTAAAAAAAGCACCACATTCGCATGATAAATGAGCTGAAAATATGAAAATCGACATTTCCCCCCCCCGATGGGCATGTCAAGACGCTTGATAAAGTTTTTGTAACCAGCAGCCCGAAAATCAAGTTCTCAGACCCTATCGTTGTTTTTTTATAGGCCTTTTAAGGCTCTTTTTATGCCCTTTTTATTAGGGGTTCAAGCCTGAAGGGCTGAAACCCTATTGTTATTGTTAATTTTCCCATGATGCATCATTCTCCATCTAAAACTGATCGGGCAGACCAAACCGTAAGTCGCAGAGACTTGAAACTTTCAGGGCTGGTGGCACTCACACCGACTACCTACGCCACCGAGGCACGCCCCGATCGGCCTGACGGGGGCGCTACAGCGAGCAAAAGTACGAAACGGCTCATAACTCCTTAACCGTTAGGCGTGGGCTCAAGTGTCTTATATCGTTGGAATCCTTGGCTCGGGACGGACAAAACGCATGCCTCGGATTGCCTCGTCACCCTGGGAAAAATTTCGGGAATTTTGGCATTTTCCAAAAACCTACTTTTGCGAACTAGTCCTAGGTTTTTGGCCCGACCGGAACCAAACCAGTGCAGCCAGATTCTCTGGAGTCTGAATGTCAATAATTATTAAAAAAAAGTGCAAATTTGGGTTCACAGTCCCTAAGGGCCGCCAAAACGTTTGAGGTGGGAGGGGCCCCTTTTACTCAATTGGCTATTACTCGTCAACGAAACGAGATATTGTCACCAAACTCAGCACGCCTATGTAAGAGCTCACTCTGTGGCTGCGTGAAAAAGGACACGGCGGACCGCCACTCGGTGGCGCTATAGCAACTAAAAAGCTGTCAAAATGATGCATTTCTATGGAAAATCCCATTCAATGGCTGAAAGCGGCCCTCTTCCTGCCTGATTTGCATACAGCATCACCAAATCAAGCGTGCGCATGCGTCACGGGATGCTAAAGAAGCTGGCAGACTTTAATGGTGCTTCAACTCTTATAAAGGGGAAAAATGCTCCATATTATTCTGTGCAAAACGACCTTTAAATGACCGAAAAAGGGTCTGCTCTGCGCAAAACTTCACCAAATCGGCTGAGGACGTGCGCCATATTATCCCAAAGAAGCGTGCAAACTTTTACGGAGATCGGGCCATCGGTAGAGGTTTTACAGTTTTAAAGGTTAAAAAAAGCACCACATTCGCATGATAAATGAGCTGAAAATATGAAAATCGACATTTCCCCCCCCCGATGGGCATGTCAAGACGCTTGATAAAGTTTTTGTAACCAGCAGCCCGAAAATCAAGTTCTCAGACCCTATCGTTGTTTTTTTATAGGCCTTTTAAGGCTCTTTTTATGCCCTTTTTATTAGGGGTTCAAGCCTGAAGGGCTGAAACCCTATTGTTATTGTTAATTTTCCCATGATGCATCATTCTCCATCTAAAACTGATCGGGCAGACCAAACCGTAAGTCGCAGAGACTTGAAACTTTCAGGGCTGGTGGCACTCACACCGACTACCTACGCCACCGAGGCACGCCCCGATCGGCCTGACGGGGGCGCTACAGCGAGCAAAAGTACGAAACGGCTCATAACTCCTTAACCGTTAGGCGTGGGCTCAAGTGTCTTATATCGTTGGAATCCTTGGCTCGGGACGGACAAAACGCATGCCTCGGATTGCCTCGTCACCCTGGGAAAAATTTCGGGAATTTTGGCATTTTCCAAAAACCTACTTTTGCGAACTAGTCCTAGGTTTTTGGCCCGACCGGAACCAAACCAGTGCAGCCAGATTCTCTGGAGTCTGAATGTCAATAATTATTAAAAAAAAGTGCAAATTTGGGTTCACAGTCCCTAAGGGCCGCCAAAACGTTTGAGGTGGGAGGGGCCCCTTTTACTCAATTGGCTATTACTCGTCAACGAAACGAGATATTGTCACCAAACTCAGCACGCCTATGTAAGAGCTCACTCTGTGGCTGCGTGAAAAAGGACACGGCGGACCGCCACTCGGTGGCGCTATAGCAACTAAAAAGCTGTCAAAATGATGCATTTCTATGGAAAATCCCATTCAATGGCTGAAAGCGGCCCTCTTCCTGCCTGATTTGCATACAGCATCACCAAATCAAGCGTGCGCATGCGTCACGGGATGCTAAAGAAGCTGGCAGACTTTAATGGTGCTTCAACTCTTATAAAGGGGAAAAATGCTCCATATTATTCTGTGCAAAACGACCTTTAAATGACCGAAAAAGGGTCTGCTCTGCGCAAAACTTCACCAAATCGGCTGAGGACGTGCGCCATATTATCCCAAAGAAGCGTGCAAACTTTTACGGAGATCGGGCCATCGGTAGAGGTTTTACAGTTTTAAAGGTTAAAAAAAGCACCACATTCGCATGATAAATGAGCTGAAAATATGAAAATCGACATTTCCCCCCCCCGATGGGCATGTCAAGACGCTTGATAAAGTTTTTGTAACCAGCAGCCCGAAAATCAAGTTCTCAGACCCTATCGTTGTTTTTTTATAGGCCTTTTAAGGCTCTTTTTATGCCCTTTTTATTAGGGGTTCAAGCCTGAAGGGCTGAAACCCTATTGTTATTGTTAATTTTCCCATGATGCATCATTCTCCATCTAAAACTGATCGGGCAGACCAAACCGTAAGTCGCAGAGACTTGAAACTTTCAGGGCTGGTGGCACTCACACCGACTACCTACGCCACCGAGGCACGCCCCGATCGGCCTGACGGGGGCGCTACAGCGAGCAAAAGTACGAAACGGCTCATAACTCCTTAACCGTTAGGCGTGGGCTCAAGTGTCTTATATCGTTGGAATCCTTGGCTCGGGACGGACAAAACGCATGCCTCGGATTGCCTCGTCACCCTGGGAAAAATTTCGGGAATTTTGGCATTTTCCAAAAACCTACTTTTGCGAACTAGTCCTAGGTTTTTGGCCCGACCGGAACCAAACCAGTGCAGCCAGATTCTCTGGAGTCTGAATGTCAATAATTATTAAAAAAAAGTGCAAATTTGGGTTCACAGTCCCTAAGGGCCGCCAAAACGTTTGAGGTGGGAGGGGCCCCTTTTACTCAATTGGCTATTACTCGTCAACGAAACGAGATATTGTCACCAAACTCAGCACGCCTATGTAAGAGCTCACTCTGTGGCTGCGTGAAAAAGGACACGGCGGACCGCCACTCGGTGGCGCTATAGCAACTAAAAAGCTGTCAAAATGATGCATTTCTATGGAAAATCCCATTCAATGGCTGAAAGCGGCCCTCTTCCTGCCTGATTTGCATACAGCATCACCAAATCAAGCGTGCGCATGCGTCACGGGATGCTAAAGAAGCTGGCAGACTTTAATGGTGCTTCAACTCTTATAAAGGGGAAAAATGCTCCATATTATTCTGTGCAAAACGACCTTTAAATGACCGAAAAAGGGTCTGCTCTGCGCAAAACTTCACCAAATCGGCTGAGGACGTGCGCCATATTATCCCAAAGAAGCGTGCAAACTTTTACGGAGATCGGGCCATCGGTAGAGGTTTTACAGTTTTAAAGGTTAAAAAAAGCACCACATTCGCATGATAAATGAGCTGAAAATATGAAAATCGACATTTCCCCCCCCCGATGGGCATGTCAAGACGCTTGATAAAGTTTTTGTAACCAGCAGCCCGAAAATCAAGTTCTCAGACCCTATCGTTGTTTTTTTATAGGCCTTTTAAGGCTCTTTTTATGCCCTTTTTATTAGGGGTTCAAGCCTGAAGGGCTGAAACCCTATTGTTATTGTTAATTTTCCCATGATGCATCATTCTCCATCTAAAACTGATCGGGCAGACCAAACCGTAAGTCGCAGAGACTTGAAACTTTCAGGGCTGGTGGCACTCACACCGACTACCTACGCCACCGAGGCACGCCCCGATCGGCCTGACGGGGGCGCTACAGCGAGCAAAAGTACGAAACGGCTCATAACTCCTTAACCGTTAGGCGTGGGCTCAAGTGTCTTATATCGTTGGAATCCTTGGCTCGGGACGGACAAAACGCATGCCTCGGATTGCCTCGTCACCCTGGGAAAAATTTCGGGAATTTTGGCATTTTCCAAAAACCTACTTTTGCGAACTAGTCCTAGGTTTTTGGCCCGACCGGAACCAAACCAGTGCAGCCAGATTCTCTGGAGTCTGAATGTCAATAATTATTAAAAAAAAGTGCAAATTTGGGTTCACAGTCCCTAAGGGCCGCCAAAACGTTTGAGGTGGGAGGGGCCCCTTTTACTCAATTGGCTATTACTCGTCAACGAAACGAGATATTGTCACCAAACTCAGCACGCCTATGTAAGAGCTCACTCTGTGGCTGCGTGAAAAAGGACACGGCGGACCGCCACTCGGTGGCGCTATAGCAACTAAAAAGCTGTCAAAATGATGCATTTCTATGGAAAATCCCATTCAATGGCTGAAAGCGGCCCTCTTCCTGCCTGATTTGCATACAGCATCACCAAATCAAGCGTGCGCATGCGTCACGGGATGCTAAAGAAGCTGGCAGACTTTAATGGTGCTTCAACTCTTATAAAGGGGAAAAATGCTCCATATTATTCTGTGCAAAACGACCTTTAAATGACCGAAAAAGGGTCTGCTCTGCGCAAAACTTCACCAAATCGGCTGAGGACGTGCGCCATATTATCCCAAAGAAGCGTGCAAACTTTTACGGAGATCGGGCCATCGGTAGAGGTTTTACAGTTTTAAAGGTTAAAAAAAGCACCACATTCGCATGATAAATGAGCTGAAAATATGAAAATCGACATTTCCCCCCCCCGATGGGCATGTCAAGACGCTTGATAAAGTTTTTGTAACCAGCAGCCCGAAAATCAAGTTCTCAGACCCTATCGTTGTTTTTTTATAGGCCTTTTAAGGCTCTTTTTATGCCCTTTTTATTAGGGGTTCAAGCCTGAAGGGCTGAAACCCTATTGTTATTGTTAATTTTCCCATGATGCATCATTCTCCATCTAAAACTGATCGGGCAGACCAAACCGTAAGTCGCAGAGACTTGAAACTTTCAGGGCTGGTGGCACTCACACCGACTACCTACGCCACCGAGGCACGCCCCGATCGGCCTGACGGGGGCGCTACAGCGAGCAAAAGTACGAAACGGCTCATAACTCCTTAACCGTTAGGCGTGGGCTCAAGTGTCTTATATCGTTGGAATCCTTGGCTCGGGACGGACAAAACGCATGCCTCGGATTGCCTCGTCACCCTGGGAAAAATTTCGGGAATTTTGGCATTTTCCAAAAACCTACTTTTGCGAACTAGTCCTAGGTTTTTGGCCCGACCGGAACCAAACCAGTGCAGCCAGATTCTCTGGAGTCTGAATGTCAATAATTATTAAAAAAAAGTGCAAATTTGGGTTCACAGTCCCTAAGGGCCGCCAAAACGTTTGAGGTGGGAGGGGCCCCTTTTACTCAATTGGCTATTACTCGTCAACGAAACGAGATATTGTCACCAAACTCAGCACGCCTATGTAAGAGCTCACTCTGTGGCTGCGTGAAAAAGGACACGGCGGACCGCCACTCGGTGGCGCTATAGCAACTAAAAAGCTGTCAAAATGATGCATTTCTATGGAAAATCCCATTCAATGGCTGAAAGCGGCCCTCTTCCTGCCTGATTTGCATACAGCATCACCAAATCAAGCGTGCGCATGCGTCACGGGATGCTAAAGAAGCTGGCAGACTTTAATGGTGCTTCAACTCTTATAAAGGGGAAAAATGCTCCATATTATTCTGTGCAAAACGACCTTTAAATGACCGAAAAAGGGTCTGCTCTGCGCAAAACTTCACCAAATCGGCTGAGGACGTGCGCCATATTATCCCAAAGAAGCGTGCAAACTTTTACGGAGATCGGGCCATCGGTAGAGGTTTTACAGTTTTAAAGGTTAAAAAAAGCACCACATTCGCATGATAAATGAGCTGAAAATATGAAAATCGACATTTCCCCCCCCCGATGGGCATGTCAAGACGCTTGATAAAGTTTTTGTAACCAGCAGCCCGAAAATCAAGTTCTCAGACCCTATCGTTGTTTTTTTATAGGCCTTTTAAGGCTCTTTTTATGCCCTTTTTATTAGGGGTTCAAGCCTGAAGGGCTGAAACCCTATTGTTATTGTTAATTTTCCCATGATGCATCATTCTCCATCTAAAACTGATCGGGCAGACCAAACCGTAAGTCGCAGAGACTTGAAACTTTCAGGGCTGGTGGCACTCACACCGACTACCTACGCCACCGAGGCACGCCCCGATCGGCCTGACGGGGGCGCTACAGCGAGCAAAAGTACGAAACGGCTCATAACTCCTTAACCGTTAGGCGTGGGCTCAAGTGTCTTATATCGTTGGAATCCTTGGCTCGGGACGGACAAAACGCATGCCTCGGATTGCCTCGTCACCCTGGGAAAAATTTCGGGAATTTTGGCATTTTCCAAAAACCTACTTTTGCGAACTAGTCCTAGGTTTTTGGCCCGACCGGAACCAAACCAGTGCAGCCAGATTCTCTGGAGTCTGAATGTCAATAATTATTAAAAAAAAGTGCAAATTTGGGTTCACAGTCCCTAAGGGCCGCCAAAACGTTTGAGGTGGGAGGGGCCCCTTTTACTCAATTGGCTATTACTCGTCAACGAAACGAGATATTGTCACCAAACTCAGCACGCCTATGTAAGAGCTCACTCTGTGGCTGCGTGAAAAAGGACACGGCGGACCGCCACTCGGTGGCGCTATAGCAACTAAAAAGCTGTCAAAATGATGCATTTCTATGGAAAATCCCATTCAATGGCTGAAAGCGGCCCTCTTCCTGCCTGATTTGCATACAGCATCACCAAATCAAGCGTGCGCATGCGTCACGGGATGCTAAAGAAGCTGGCAGACTTTAATGGTGCTTCAACTCTTATAAAGGGGAAAAATGCTCCATATTATTCTGTGCAAAACGACCTTTAAATGACCGAAAAAGGGTCTGCTCTGCGCAAAACTTCACCAAATCGGCTGAGGACGTGCGCCATATTATCCCAAAGAAGCGTGCAAACTTTTACGGAGATCGGGCCATCGGTAGAGGTTTTACAGTTTTAAAGGTTAAAAAAAGCACCACATTCGCATGATAAATGAGCTGAAAATATGAAAATCGACATTTCCCCCCCCCGATGGGCATGTCAAGACGCTTGATAAAGTTTTTGTAACCAGCAGCCCGAAAATCAAGTTCTCAGACCCTATCGTTGTTTTTTTATAGGCCTTTTAAGGCTCTTTTTATGCCCTTTTTATTAGGGGTTCAAGCCTGAAGGGCTGAAACCCTATTGTTATTGTTAATTTTCCCATGATGCATCATTCTCCATCTAAAACTGATCGGGCAGACCAAACCGTAAGTCGCAGAGACTTGAAACTTTCAGGGCTGGTGGCACTCACACCGACTACCTACGCCACCGAGGCACGCCCCGATCGGCCTGACGGGGGCGCTACAGCGAGCAAAAGTACGAAACGGCTCATAACTCCTTAACCGTTAGGCGTGGGCTCAAGTGTCTTATATCGTTGGAATCCTTGGCTCGGGACGGACAAAACACATGCCTCGGATTGCCTCGCCCTTCAGGCGCCAATTTCGAGATATTTTGTTTTTTTTGAAAAACCTACTTTTGTAAACTTCTCCCACATCTTTTCCCTGATTGGAACCAAACCACTGTAGAAATGTTCTTTGGAGGGAGACTTTTAATAATTATGAAAAAAATTAAATTTTCCAATTCTTGGTCGCTAAGTGGAACCAAAATGTTCAACTGGTCGGGGGCCACTTTTACGAAAATGACTATAACTTGTGCATGGAAAGAGATATTTTCGCAAAAGTTGGGTCACATGTCTATGAGCTCATACTTCGGTCACTTGAAAAAAATTGCGATGATTGTCCACTTGGTGGCGCTATAACATGAAAAAAACACAAAAACGGCTATAACCACACGACCACTAGTCCGATTGACTTGAAAATTGGTCTGCGGTGTCTTGGCCCAAGCTACCATTTAGGTCTATGAGGACATTGGCGTATCTCAAAAAACATGACCACCATAGGCCAATGAAATTTGAGCACCTATTATGTTTATGGCTCTGTAATCAGGTGGTGTTGCACACATCCGCAAAATATTGCATATCATATAACAGATCTCCTCATGGTCAACAACTTTGCCTCTGGGGCCATTGCTGTCAATCAAATCGTTAATTAAATATTTGTAATTATGTTAAAAACCTACTTTTGTGAACTTGTCCCTGGTTTTTTGCCCGATCAGAACCAAACCAGTCTAGGACATTTCTTTGGACTCTTTAGATCAATAACTATCAAAAAAAGTTGAACTTTTGCATTTGAATGGCTATAACAGGGCCATTTAAAAAAGAGGCGTGGCAAAATACACTCAAAAGCCTATAAATCCTAAGGGAAAACTCAAAACTTCACGAAAATTGTTGGGTACATGTGGCATAACATGCTGATGAAGCATGCAATGTTTTTAAAGAGATCGGACAATAGGTAGCACTATAACTGTGAAAAAGCTTTAAAAACCATACATTTCCTACACTGAAAAAAATTTGGAGTGACATTTACTTAAAAAAAGCTAGGCAACTTTTTCCACACAAAAAGTGCTTGTAATATTTACTCGGGGTATTCTAAGTAATATTTACTTACTAGAACCACTTATTTTTTATGTAAAATACACAAGTAAATTGTACTGGCAAGATTGTAAGTTTCACTCAGATTACCATTGCATCCAATTACAAACCCAAGTGAACATTGTTAATATTTCTGAGTTTTGCATGATGCCCCCAGAATGCATTATGGCAGGAAGCATGTCACCATTGTTGAGATTCTTAGGCTGAATCTTTATATCTGTGTGTGAGAAAAGCTTGCAGGAGTTCAAAGTGCTTAGTGTACAGTCTGTTATAAAACGTATTTAACTTTTCTGGTTAAAACTGTGATGGATCTTTTCTAGAATAAAACAAGGTTAATAGTATATTGCTCATACTCAGGTATAAGATCTGTGAATTAAGCCACTACACAATGATCATATTCTGATCATCAAGCGGCCAAAAGCATCTGATCATGTTTTCTCTGCTTTTCTTGCCATAACAAACCCAGATACAGCAATGAGAGAAACATTAACATTAAAAAGTCATCAAACTGCCTAACTAAAGAAAACACTAATCGCCATAATGGTGACATAAAAAAACTCTCTTAATTCTCAATAGGAGCTTATGTAGCTTTAGCTATCGTTATTGTGATTACAACTCACGTTCAGTTAAAAGTCAAAACTTATTGAGAATAAGTCAGCCACATAAAAAGCAACATCCCGAAATGACCATCTCTGCCACCACTGAACAAGTGGGATCTTTGCGAAAAATCTGTGCGCATTTTCAAATGCACTTTGCTTTTCAGATTTAACTTCACTTAATATTGTAGGTGCATGTGCTGTGACTATAAAACATTAAATATTATTTGTAAATATATGATAAAATTCACTCTTTTTTCTCAGTTAAGTTATTACATGAATAGACTGTACATTTTACTTAAGATATATAGTTCCAACTTAAACTTGATTTTACAATGTAATACTTACATGAATTAATATAATAGATTTTACCATACCGCAAAGTCATTTTTATCAGTGTATGGTAAATTGCCTATATTGGCTGTAAATGGACTTTTCCATCTATTATTTCAGTATAAATAAACTTAAAATCTTTAATGCCTCTGTGCTTAAAAGGCCTTAAAAGCTTGAACCCCGCTAAATGCTGCTTGCAGCTTTAATTATTATTATTATTCTCCGATAAAACGCGTTGTGCAGCCCAAACCGTAAGGGCTAGAGACTTGAAAATTTACCCGAAGGTAGTCCAAAAATCGAGGAGAGGTTATCAAAATATGAGCCCAATCGGCCAATAGGTGGCGCTATAGCGCAAAAAACCAAATTTTTTTACATTTGTGAGCTTTTCTCATAAACCGGTGGTCGTAGACTCAAATGATTTATACTTTTGACATCCTTGGGCCAAGACGAAAAAACTGTAAGCGGGAATTTTTTTGTTTCGTCTTAAAATGTCCGCCATTTTGGAGTATGTCTGAAACCTATTTTTGAGAACTAGTCCCTGGTTTTTAGACCGATCGGAACCAAACCAGTGTCAAAATGTTCTCTGGTGGCTAATTATCAATAGTTATCGAAAAAAAGTTGAAATTTCGATTCATTTTTGCTAATTGGCTTCAAAATGGACATTCAGGGCGGAGCCTATTTTGCTAAAAAGGCTATAACTCAAGAAGGAAATGAGATATCGTCACCAAACTTGGTACACATGTGTATCAGCTCAATTTGAGGTCACGATAAAAAAATCGCGACGATTGGCCACTGGGTGGCGCTATAATGTGAAAAAAACATGAAAATAGCTATAACCACAAGACCGCTAGTCCGATTGACCTGAAAATTGGCATGCAGTGTCTTCGCCCAAGGTACCATGTATGTCTATGAGGACATTGGCGTATCTCAAAAAACATGGCCGCCATCGGCCAATTACATTTGAGCACCTATTAGATGGGGTTAACGAAGGCCGATCGGAACGAAACTTGATGGGCATGTTTGACTCATGGTCCTAGAGGTCTGTAAGAATTTTGAAAGAAATCGGCCACTAGTTGGCGCTAATGAGTTTTATGGCTCTGTAATCACGTGGTGTTGCACACATCTGCAAAATATGCATATCATTTGATAGAACTCCTCATGCTGAACAACTTTGCCTCTAGAATCATTTCTGTCAATCAAATTGTTAATTAAATATTCACTATTATGTTAAAAACCTACTTTTGCAAACTAGTCCCTTGTTTTTTGCCCAATCGGAACCAAACCAGTCTAGGACAAGTCTCTAGACTCTCTAGATAAATATTCATTGAAAAAAAGTTGAACTTTTGCATTTGGATGGCTATAACAGGGCCATTTATAAAAGAGGTGTGGCAAAATACACTCAAAAGCCTATAAATCCTAAGGGAAAACTCAAAACTTCACGAAAATTGTTGGGTACATGTGGCATAACATGCTGATAAAGCATGCAAAGTTTTAATTAGGGGTTCAAGCACGAAGTGCTGAACACCTATTGTATTTGTACTGATTTTTATTATTATTAGGGGTTCAAGCATGAAATGCTGAAACCCTATTGTAATTGTACCGATTTTTATTATTAGGGGTTCAAGCACGAAGTGCTTGAAAACCTATTGTATTTGTGCCGGTTTATTATTCTGCCGTAAAACGCATCGTGCAGACCAAACCATAAGGGCTAGAGACTTGAAACTTGCCCAATAGGTAGTACAAAAATCGAGGAGAGGTTATCAAATTATGAGCCAGATTGGCCCATAGGTGGCGCTATAGCGATCAATTGCGCAAAACTGCTCATAACTCCTAGACCGTTGGCCGTAGCCTCAAGTGCCTTATATCGTTGGAATCCTTGGCTCGAGACGGACCAGGCGCATGCCTCGGATTGGCTCGTGACCTGGGAAAATGTCCGGCTATTTTGGCTTTTTCCAAAAACCTACTTTTGCGAACTAGTCCCTGGTTTTTGGCCAAACCGGGACCAAACCAGTGCAGGCAGATTCTCTGGAGTCTGAATGTCAATAATCATTGAAAAAAAGTGGAAATTTGGGTTCAGGGTTCCTAAGGGCCGCCAAGTTTGAGGTGGGAGGAGCCCCTTTCGACTTAATTGGCTATAGCTCGTCAACGGAACGAGATGTTTTCACCAGACTCAGCACAGCTATGTAAGAGCTCATTCTGTGGTCACCCGAAAAAGGACGTGGCAACTGGCCTCTTGGTGGCGCTTTAACTGTTAGAAAGGTCAACTACATTATCCTACGCAAAATGACATTTAAATGTCTAAAAAATGTCTGTTCTGCGCAGAACTTCACCAAATTAGCTGAGCATGTGCACCCTATTATTGTGAAGCAGCGTGCAAACTTTTATGGAGATCGGGTCGTCGGTAGAGGTATTAAAGTTTAAAAGGGAAAAAATTTAAATAAAAAATAAAAATCATTTCCAAGATAAATGAGCTGAAAATGCAAAAATCTACCGTGTTCCTCTCTGCCGGCCATGTCAGAACGCTTGATAAAGTTTTTGTAACCAGCAGCTCAAAAATCAGGCGCTGAGACCCTATAGTTTTTTTTTTATAAGCCTTTTTAGGCCCTTTTACGCCTCTGTTATTAGGGGTTCAAGCACGAAGTGCTTGAAAACCTATTGTATTTGTGCCGGTTTATTATTCTGCCGTAAAACGCATCGTGCAGACCAAACCATAAGGGCTAGAGACTTGAAACTTGCCCAATAGGTAGTACAAAAATCGAGGAGAGGTTATCAAATTATGAGCCAGATTGGCCCATAGGTGGCGCTATAGCGATCAATTGCGCAAAACTGCTCATAACTCCTAGACCGTTGGCCGTAGCCTCAAGTGCCTTATATCGTTGGAATCCTTGGCTCGAGACGGACCAGGCGCATGCCTCGGATTGGCTCGCTCTTCAGGCGCCAATTTTGAGATATTTTGGGTTTTTTGAAAAACCTACTTTTGCAAACTGGTGCCTGGTTTTTTGACCTATCGGAACCAAACCAGTGCAGAAATATTCTCTGGAGTCAGATTATCAATAATCATTGAAAAAAAGTTGAAACTTTGATTCAATTTTGCTAAGGGGCGTCAAAATGGACGCTCAAGGCGGAGCCTATTTTATTAATAAGGCTATAACTCAAGAAAGAAATGATATATCATCACCAAACTTGGTGCACTTATGTATGGGCTCAATCTTTGGTCACGATAAAAAAATCGCGACGATTGGGCTCTAGGTGGCGCTATAATGTTAAAAAAACATAAAAACGGCTATAACCACCTGACTGTTAGTCTGATTTACTTGAAAATTGGTATGCAGTATCTTGGTCCAAGGCCCCATGTATGTATATGAGGACATCGGCGTATCTCAATCAACATGGCCGCCATCGGCCAATGAAGTTGATACCTATAAGACAAGGTTAACAGAGGCCAATCAGAACGAAACTTGATGGGCATGTTTGACTCATGGCCCTAGAGGTCTGTAAGAATTTTGAAAGAAATCAACCACTAGTTGGCACTAACGAGTTTTATGGCTCTGTAATCACGTGGTGTTTGACATATCCACACCATATGCATATCAATTGATAGATCTCCTCATGTTAAATAACTTTGCCTCTAGAGCCATTGCTGTCAATCAAATCGTTCATTAAATATTTGCAATTATGTTAAAAACCTACTTTTGCAAACTAGTCCCTGGTTTTTTACCCGATTGGAACCAAACCAGTCTAGGACAATTCTCTGGACTCTCTAGAGCAATCATCTTTGAAAAAAAAGTTGAACTTTTGCATTTGGATGGCCATAACAGGGACATTTAGAAAAGAGGTGTGGCAAAATACATTCAAAAGCCTATAAATACTAAGGGAAAACTCAAAACTTCACGACAATTGTTGGGTATATGTGGCATAACATGCTGAAGAAGCATGCAAAGTTTTATGGAGATCATACCATAGGTGGCGCTATACTGTTAAAAAGCTTTAAAACCATGCATTTCCTATGGTAAATTCCCTTTATTGGCTGTAAATGGCCTTTTCCATCTGTTATCATATAATGTTCAAATCATTTGTTAGATCTGCTCATTCTGACTCTCTAGATCAATTGAGAATGAGATGTCGTCACGACACAGTGCCCCGCCCATAGAGATCACGGAATCCTCCCCCTTCTGCCATTTTGGGAGGATAGTACTCGCCTTAGTGGATTCGGACAGAGACTGGAGAAGAGATATTCTGATGATTATTAAGTACAACATTTTCTAAACTCAATGTAACATGAAGTTTTAATCCACCCAAGCCGAGCTGAGAAAGCAGCTGCTGATAAACATACGCTATAATTCACCACAGGGTGTCAGTCATCGTCTAAACTCGTGACCGCGAAGCTGAAGTGTGTAACACCTGATGAATACGATCCTTTATTTATTTGTATTAAACATTTTGATCACTATTCTGTCATTTTCACTATCAATCATTTTACTGTATGTAATTTACATGTTTATGCCCAAAACGCTTAATTAATATTCAAAGAAGGCCTATAGTTGACAAATTTTCCTCTAACGTTACATTAATTTAAGGCACGTACCGAGCATTTGTTCTACTTAAGAAGGCTGGACTAAAAGCACCAGCACACACAAGCGATCCTTTTTATTAGTCAAATTCATTTAGAAATCAAAACTCAACAGGTATTAAATATGATCAGTACGAGAAAAACTCTTACTGAGAGGACGAGCACTGGACTGCTGCAGGATAGTGGGGAGATTTATTTATTTATTATTCAGAATGCACAGAAAATATATGTATAGAAACATTTCAGGAAGGTAGTAAAGCGTCTAACGTTAGGTCTATGTTCCATTGTGCTGCAGGCAGCTCGTATGGGTCGACGTTTTTGATCTCAGCCAGCTTAAATACCTCTGCCTGGCGCTGGTAGTAAGTTTCTCCCTGTAAGAGGCCTCAATTTCTCCGTTTAAACGCGGTGATGATAATTCCTCAAGCCGTCTTTCCTGCTCCGATCTCTGTATCGCTCTTACAATGTTGCCCCTGGCAACCGATAGCGTAGGATCCCAAAATGGTGGACGGGCTCAGACACCGCCCAATTCGTCACGTGACAGCAAGCTACCATGACATATGTCCTCATTCTCAATAATTATCCAAAAAAATTACTTTTGCATTTGGATAGCTATAATAGGGTCATATCAAAATGTGACTTTGACCAAGTGTACCTAAACCTTTAACTCCTCAATAAATGTTTAGATCTTCTCAAAAATAGTTTGAGAAAGTAAATGTGACATGTGACTCTAAACAAGCATTCAAACTTTTATGGAGATTGGTCAATAGGTGGCGCTATAACTATAAAAGCTTTGATGCGTTTGCTATGGTAAATTTCCTGTAATTGTTGTAAATGGTCTTTTGTATCTATTATCGTATAATGTTCAAATGATTTGTTAGATCTGCTCATTCTGACAGGTCAATAATTATCCAAAATGACTGGCATTTGCATTTGGATGGCTATAATTGGGTCATTTCAATATGTGGCCTTGACCAAGTGTCCCCGAAACCCTTTAATAAATCCTCAATGAATGCTCAGATCTTCATTTTATCTCAGTTTTAATTAATTTAATGCTTAAAGGCCTTAAATACAAAAGACCTTAACTGTTTAAAGGCCTTAAATGCTTGAACCCCGCTAAATGCTGCTTGCAGCTTTAATTAGGGGTTCAAGCACGAAGTGCTGAAACCCTATTGTAATTGTACTGATTTTTATTATTATTATTATTATTATTATTAGGGGTTCAAGCACGAAGTGCTGAAACCCTATTGTAATTGTACTGATTTTTATTATTAGGGGTTCAAGCACGAAGTGCTGAAACCCTATTGTAATTGTACTGATTTTTATTAGGGGTTCAAGCACGAAGTGCTGAAACCCTATTGTAATTGTAAAGATTTTTATTAGGGGTTCAAGCACGAAGTGCTGAAACCCTATTGTAATTGTACTGATTTTTATTATTATTATTATTATTATTATTCTGCCGTAAAACTCATCGTGCAGACCAAACCGTAAATGCTAGAGACTTCAAACTTTGTCAATAGGTAGTCCAAAAATCGAGGAGAGGTTATCAAATTATGAGCCAGATTGGCCAATAGGTGGCGCTACAGCAACCAAAAACGCGAAATGGCTCATAACTCCTAAACCTTTCATCCTAAGGGTCAAGTGTCTTATATCATTGGAAAGCTGAGACCATGACGAACAAAACGTATATCTCCGATTTCATTTCCGGTATGCAAATTTTTCCGCCATTTTGAATTTTGTCAAAAACCTACTTTTGCGAACTAGTCCCTGGTTTTTTGACATATCAGAACCAAACCAGGGCCAAAATGTTCTCTCTAGTCTGAATATCAATAATTATCAAAAAAAAGTTGAAATTTTGACTCATGAACGAAAAGGGGCGTGGAAATGAACATTTAAGGCGGAGCCTATTTTACTAAAGAGGCTATAACTACAGCAAGAAATGAGATATCTTCACCAAACTTGGTACACATGTTTATGGGCTCAGTCTTTGGTCACGATAAAAAAATCGCGACGATTGGCCACTTGGTGGCGCTATAACATGGAAAAAACACAAAAAGGGCTATAACCACGCGACCGCTAGTCCGATTGACTGGAAAATTGGTATGCAATGTCTTGGCCCAAGGTACCATGTCTGTCTATGAGAACATTGGCGTATCTCAAAAAACATGGCCGCCATCGGCCAATGAAATTTGAGCACCTATTAGACAGGGTTAACGGAGGTCGATCGGAACAAAACTCAGTGGGCATGTTTAACTCATGGTCCTAGAGGTCTGTAAGAATTTTGAAAGAAATCGGCCACTAGCTGGCGCTAACGAGTTTTATGGCTCTGCAATCACGTGGCGTTGCACACATCGGCAAAATATGCATATCATATGATAGATCTCCTCATGTTGAACAACTTTGCCTCTAGAACCATTGCTGTCAATCAAATCATTAAATAAATATTTGCAATTATGTTATAAACCTACTTTTGCGAACTAGTCCCTGGTTTTTTGCCCAATCAGAACCAAACCAGTCTAGGACAATTCTCTGGACTCTCTAGATCAATAATTATCAAAAAAAAGTTGATTTTTTGCATTTGGATGGCTATAACAGGGCCATTTAGAAAAGAGGCGTGGCAAAATACACTCAAAAGCCTATAAATCCTAAGGGAAAACTCAAAACTTCACGGAAATTGTTGGGTATATGTGGCATAACATGTTGAAGACACATGCAAAGTTTTATGGAGATCGGAGTATAGGGGGCGCTATAAGTGTTAAAAAGCTTTGAAAACCATGTATTCCCTATGGTGAATCTGTGTAATCAGGTGGGGTTAAAACAGCCACATAATATGCATATATTATGATAGATCTTCTCATACTGAACAACTTTGCCTCTATAACCAATACTGTCAATCAAATCTTTATTTAAATATTCACAATTATGTTAAAAACCTCGTTTTGCAAACTAGTCCTAGGTTTTTTGCCTGATCGGAACCAAACCACAGCAGTATGATTCTCTGCACTCTCCTGATCAATTCATATTTAGACTTTATAAAGTCATTATTATAATATTTAAAATCACATTTTGTCAGTTTATCACTTCATTTCACCTGATATCTCTCAAATTCATTCAGTGCTTAAAAGCCTTTCATGCAAAAGGTGTCAAATGCTTAAAAACCTTAAATGGCTTGAACCCCGCTAAATGCTGCTCGTTATTAGGGGTTCAAGCACGAAGTGCTGAACACCTATTGTATTTGTGCTGATTTTTATTATTATTATTAGGGGTTCAAGCACGAAGTGCTGAAACCCTATTGTAATTGTACTGATTTTTATTAGGGGTTCAAGCACGAAGTGCTGAAACCCTATTGTAATTGTACTGATTTTTATTATTATTATTATTAGGGGTTCAAGCACGAAGTGCTGAACACCTATTGTATTTGTGCTGATTTTTATTATTATTATTATTATTATTATTATTATTATTATTCTGCCGTAAAACTCATCGTGCAGACCAAACCGTAAATGCTAGAGACTTCAAACTTTGTCAATAGGTAGTCCAAAAATCGAGGAGAGGTTATCAAATTATGAGCCAGATTGGCCAATAGGTGGCGCTACAGCAACCAAAAACGCGAAATGGCTCATAACTCCTAAACCGTTCATCCTAAGGGTCAAGTGTCTTATATCATTGGAAAGCTGAGACCTTGGCGAACAAAACGTATATCTCCGATTTCATTTCCGGTATGCAAATTTTTCCGCCATTTTGAATTTTGTCAAAATTCTACTTTTGCGAACTAGTCCCTGGTTTTTTGACATATCAGAACCAAACCAGTGCCAAAATGTTCTCTCTAGACTGAGTATCAATAATTATCAAAATAAAGTTGAAATTTTGACTCATGAACGAAAAGGGGCGTGGAAATGTACATTTAAGGCGGAGCCTATTTTACTTAAGAGGCTATAACTCCAGCAAGAAATGAGATATCTTCACCAAACTTGGTACACATGTTTATGGGCTCAGTTTTTGGTCACGATAAAAAAATCGCGACGATTGGCCACTTGGTGGCGCTATAACATGGAAAAAACACAAAAAGGGCTATAACCACGCGACCGCTAGTCCGATTGACTTGAAAATTGGTAAGCAGTGTCTTGGCCCAAGGTACCATTTCTGTCTATGAGAACATTGGCGTATCTAAAAAAACATGGCCGCCATCGGCCAATGAAATTTGAGCACCTATTAGACAGGGTTAACGGAGGTCGACCAGAACGAAACTCAGTTGGCATGTTTGACTCATGGTCCTAGAGGTCTGTAAGAATTTTGAAAGAAATCGGCCACTAGTTGGCGCTAACGAGTTTTATGGCTCTGCAATCACGTGGTGTTGCACACATTGGCAAAATATGCATATCATATGATAGATCTCCTCATGTTGAACAACTTTGCCTCTAGAACCATTTCGGTCAATCAAATTGTTAAATAAATATTTGCAATAATGTTAAAAACCTACTTTTGCGAACTAGTCCCTGGTTTTTTGCGCAATCAGAACCAAACCAGTCTAGGACAATTCTCTGGACTCTCTAGATCAATAATTATCAAAAAAAAGTTGATTTCTTGCATTTGGATGGCTATAACGGAGCCATTTAGAAAAGAGGCGTGGCAAAATACACTCAAAAGCCTATAAATCCTAAGAGGAAACTCAAAACTTCACGAAAATTGTTGGGTATATGTGGCATAACATGTTGAAGACACATGCAATGTTTTATGGAGATCGGAGTATAGGGGGCGCTATAAGTGTTAAAAAGCTTTGAAAACCATGTATTCCCTATGGTGAATTGCCTGTACATGGTATTTTCCATCTCTGTAATCAGGTGGGGTTAAAACAGCCACATAATATGCATATATTATGATAGATCTTCTCATACTGAACAACTTTGCCTCTAAACTAGTCCTAGGTTTTTTGCCTGATCGGAACCAAACCACAGCAGTATGATTCTCTGCACTCTCCTGATCAATTCATATTTAGACTTTATAAAGTCACTATTATAATATTTAAAATCATATTTTGTCAGTTTATCACTTCATTTCACCTGATATCTCTCAAATTCATTCAGTGCTTAAAAACCTTTCATGCAAAAGGCGTCAAATGCTTAAAGACCTTAAATGGCTTGAACCCCGCTAAATGCTGCTCGCAGCTTTAATTATTATTATTATTATTCTCCGATAAAACGCATCGTGCAGACCAAACCGTAAGGGCTAGAGACTTCAAACTTTACCCGAAGGTAGTCCAAAAATCGAGGAGAGGTTATCAAATTATGAGCCAGATTGGCCTATAGGTGGCGCTATAGCAATCAATTGCGAGAAAGGGCTCATAACTCCTAAACCGTTTGGTCCACACTCAAGTGTCTTATATCATTGGAAAGCTGAGTCCTTGGCGAACAAAACGTATATCTCCGATTTCATTTCCGTCATAAAAATTTTTCCGCCATTTTGAATTTTGTTAAAAACCTACTTTTGCAAACTAGTCCCTGGTTTTTTGACATATCGGAACCAAACCAGTGTCAAAATGTTCTGTCTAGTCTGAATATCAATAATTATCAAAAAAAAGTTGAAATTTTGATTCATTTTTGCTAAGGGGCTTCAAAATGGACGTTCAGGGCGGAGCCTATTTTACTAAAAAGGCTATAACTCAAGAAGGAAATTAGATATCTTCACCAAACTTGGTACACATGTGTATGGGCTCAATATTTGGTCACGATAAAAATATCGCGACAGTTGGCCACTTGGTGGCGCTATAACATGAAAAAAACACAAAAACGGCTATAACCACACGACCGCTAGTCCGATTGACTTGAAAATTGGTATGCGGTGTCGTGGCCCAAGGTACCATGTATGTCTATGAGGACATTGGCGTATCTCAAAAAACATGGCCGCCATAGGCCAATGAAATTTGAGCACCTATTATGTTTATGCCTCTGTAATCACGTGTTGTTGCATACATCTGCAAAATATGCATATCATATGATAGATCTCCTCATGTTGAACAACTTTGCCTCTAGGGCCATTGCTGTCAATCAAATCGTTAATTAAATATTCGTAATTATGTTAAAAACCTACTTTTGTGAACTTGACCCTGGTTTTTTGCCCGATCAGAACCAAACAAGTCTAGGACAGTTGTCTGGACTCTTTAGATCAATAACTATCAAAAAAAAGTTGAACTTTTGCATTTGGATGGCTATAACAGGGGCATTTAAAAAAGAGGCGTGGCAAAATACACTCAAATGCCTATAAATCCTAAGGGGAAACTCAAAACTTCACGAAAATCGTTGGGTATATGTGGCATGACATGCTGATGAAGCATGCAATGTTTTAAAGAGATCGGACTATAGGTGGCGCTATAACTGTGAAAAAGCTATAAAAACCATGCATTTCCTATGGTAAATTGCCTATATTGGCTGTAAATGGACTTTTCCATCTATTATTTTAGTGTTTAAAACCTTGCTAAATAAAACTTAGTGTCTTTAATGCCTATGTGCTTAAAAGGCCTTAAAGGCTTGAACCCCGCTTAAATGCTGCTTGCAGCTTTAATTATTATTATTATTATTATTATTTTTCTTCTCCCCTAAAACTGAACGTGCAGACAAAACCGTAAGTGCTAGAGACTTCAAACTTGGCCAATAGGTAGTCCTCAATTTGGGGAGAAACTGAGAAGCTATGACCCCGATTGGCCTATAGGTGGCGCTACAGCGACCAAAAGCGCAAAAGGGCTCATAACTCCTAAACCGTGTACTCCACACTCAAGTGTCTTATATCATTGGAAAGCTGAGACCATGACGAACAAAACGTATATCTCCGATTTCATTTCCGTCATGAAAATTTTTCCGCCATTTTGAATTTTGTCGAAAACCTACTTTTGCGAACTAGTCCCTGGTTTTTTGACCGATCGGAACCAAACCAGTGCCAAAATGTTCTCTGTAGGCTGAATATCAATAATTATCGAAAAAATGTTGATATTTCGATTCACGGTTGCTAAGGGGATTCAAAATGGACGTTCAGGGCGGAGCCTATTTTACTAAAAAGGCTATAACTCCAGAAAGAAATGAGCTATCTTCACCAAACTTGGTACACTTGTTTATGGGCTCATTCTTTGGTCACGATAAAAAAATCGCGACGATTGGCCACTTGGTGGCGCTATAACATGAAAAAAACACTAAAACGGCTATAACCACGCGACCGCTAGTCCGATTGACTTGAAAATTGGTATGCGGTGTCTTGGCCCAAGGCCCCATGTATGTCTATGAGGACATTGGCGTATCTCAAAAAACATGGCCGCCATCAGCCAATGAAATTTGAGCACCTATTAGACGGGGTTAACGGAGGCCGATCGGAACGAAACTTGGTGGGCCTGTTTGACTCATGGTCCTAGAGGACTGTAAGAATTTTGAAAGAAATCGGCCACTAGTTGGCGCTAACGAGCTTTATGGCTCTGCAATCACGTGGTGTTGCAAACATCCCCAAAATATGCATATCATATGATAGATCTCCTCCTGCTGAACAACTTTGCCTCTGGAACCATTGCTGTCAATCAAATCGTTAGTTAAATATTCGCAATTATGTTAAAAACCTACTTTTGCGAACTAGTCCCTGATTTTTTGCACGACCGAAACCAAACCAGTCTAGGACAATTCTCTGGACTCTCTAGATCAATAATTATTAAAAAAAAGTTGAACTTTTGCATTTGGATGGCTATAACAGGGCCAATTAGAAAAGAGGCGTGGCAAAATACACTCAAAAGCCTATAAATCCTAAGCGAAAACTCAAAACTTCACGAAAATTGATGGGTATATGTGGCATAACAATGTGAAGAAGGATGCAACATTTCATGGAGATCGGAGTATAGGTGGCGCTATAAGTGTTAAAAAGCTTTGAAAACCATGTATTCCTATGGTGAATTGCCTGTATTGGCTGTAAATGGTATTTTCCATCGATTATTTCAGCATGCTAATTGTGTTACCAGTATGTTAAAAACATGCTAATCGTGTTAGCATTTTGCTAAAAACATGTCAGCAGTGTAGGGTAGCAACAGGGCCACAAGTTTTGCCATTGCAAGCACAACTCAAATTCAGTCTTTATAAAGTCACTATTTTAACATTTGCAATCGAATTTTGTCAATGTATCACTTCATTTCACCTGAGCTCCCAGATTTAATTATTTTACTGCTTTAGAGCCTTAAATGCAATATGCCTTAAATGCTTAAATGCCTTAAGTCGCTTGAACCCCGCTAATTGCTGCTCGCAGCTATATTTATTATTATTATTATTATTCTCCGATAAAACGCATCGTGCAGACCAAACCGTAAGGGCTAGAGACTTGAAACTTTACCCGAAGGTAGTCCAAAAATCGAGGAGAGGTTATCAAAATATGAGCCCAAACGGCCAGTAGGTGGCGCTACAGCGACCAAAAGCGCAAAATGGCTCATAACTCCTAAACCCTTTAGTCCACACTCAAGTGTCTTATATCATTGGAAAGCTGAGTCCTTGGCGGACAAAACGTTTATCTCCGATTTTATTTCCGTCATAAAAAATTTTTCGCCATTTTGAATTTTGTCGAAAATCTACTTTTGAGAACTAGTCCCTGGTTTTTTGAACGATCGGAACCAAACCAGTGTCAAAATGTTCTCTGGTGTCTAATTATCAATAATTATCGAACAAAAGTTGAAATTTCGATTCATTTTTGCTAAGGAGCTTCAAAATGGACGTTCAGGGCGGAGCCTATTTTACTAAAAAGGCTATAACTCAAGAAGGAAATGAGATATCTTCACCAAACTTGGTACCCATATGTATGGGCTCAAACTGAGGTCACAATAAAAAAAATGTGATTATTGACCACTTGGTGGCGCTATAATGTAAAAAAAACATGAAAATGGCTATAACCACACGACCGCTAGTCAGATTAACCTGAAAATTGGTATGCAGTGTCTTGGCCCAAGGTACTTTATAAGTCTATGAGGACATTGGCGTATCTCCAAAAACATGGCCGCCATCAGCCAATGAAGTTTGAGCACCAAAGAGACAGGGTTAACGGAGACCGATCGGAACGAAACTTGATGGGTATGTTTGACTCAAGGTCTTAGAGGTCTATAAGAATTTTGAAAGAAATCGGCCACTAGTTGGCGCTAACGAGTTGTATGGCTCTGTAATCACGTGGTGT